>NW_024037884.1:0-35000 GCF_016077235.1 Cyprinodon tularosa
CCATCCGACCCTCTGGTTCACACCTAACCCTAACCCTAACCCAACCACCTAGATTCACTGTAATTTTACTACCATTTACTCAGGCTGAACCCATCTCCTATGGCCAGGACTCCTGAAAGCACTCTAGTAAGGTTCCCATAGTAACGCCCAAGTATGACACTTAGAGCATTTTTTCAAAATTTTGACCTTCAATGAACCTCAATGAACCCCAATGAACCGCATATCCCCGGACTCGTGGGGACGCCCTGAGCACGAAAAACCAACTCCCACCTCGATCCGACGCTCCTAGCGAAACTTGAAAAATGAATGGGAGTCTATGGCAGCTATAGGAAGGGGAGGGGCTAGGACCACCAAACTCGGTGGAAAGTTGGGACGGCCCAGGGGGAGTATACACACCAAGTTTGGTGAGATTGGCACTTATACTTTTTGAGTTACAGAGAGTGCCCGATTATTTCGGTTGTATGGGAGTCAATGGCAGCTATGTCAAGGAAAGGGGCCACGCCCACCAAACTCTAATAGAATGTGGGTCCCCACCATGGGTCCCTCTGACCCAAGTATGGGCCCCATACCTCTTTTACTTTTTGAGTTATTGAGAGTGCCCGATCGGATTTTCTGGTTTTCATCCTATATCCTAACCCTAACCCTAACCCTAACCCTAACCCTTCTCCAACCCTAATGAACCGCATATCCCCGGACTCGTGGGGACGCCCTGAGCACGAAAAACCAACTCCCACCTCGATCCGACGCTCCTAGCGAAACTTGAAAAATGAATGGGAGTCTATGGCAGCTATAGGAAGGGGAGGGGCTAGGACCACCAAACTCGGTGGAAAGTTGGGAGGGCCCAGGGGGAGTATACACACCAAGTTTGGTGAGATTGGCACTTATACTTTTTGAGTTACAGAGAGTGCCCGATTATTTCGGTTGTATGGGAGTCAATGGCAGCTATGTCAAGGAAAGGGGCCACGCCCACCAAACTCTAATAGAATGTGGGTCCCCACCATGGGTCCCTCTGACCCAAGTATGGGCCCCATACCTCTTTTACTTTTTGAGTTATTGAGAGTGCCCGATCGGATTTTCTGGTTTTCATCCTATATCCTAACCCTAACCCTAACCCTAACCCTAACCCTAACCCTAACCCTAACCCTAACCCTAAAGTTTCACCATGTACTTCACATGGGACCCATTCCTATGGCATCAGGGGACTCTAAAACGCACTCTAGTAAGGTTCCCATAGTAACGCCCAAGTATGACACTTAGAGCATTTTTTCAAAATTTTGACCTTCAATGAACCTCAATGAACCCCAATGAACCGCATATCCCCGGACTCGGGGGGACGCCCTGAGCACGAAAAACCAACTCCCACCTCGATCCGACGCTCCTAGCGAAACTTGAAAAATGAATGGGAGTCTATGGCAGCTATAGGAAGGGGAGGGGCTAGGACCACCAAACTCGGTGGAAAGTTGGGACGGCCCAGGGGGAGTATACACACCAAGTTTGGTGAGATTGGCACTTATACTTTTTGAGTTACAGAGAGTGCCCGATTATTTCGGTTGTATGGGAGTCAATGGCAGCTATGTCAAGGAAAGGGGCCACGCCCACCAAACTCTAATAGAATGTGGGTCCCCACCATGGGTCCCTCTGACCCAAGTATGGGCCCCATACCTCTTTTACTTTTTGAGTTATTGAGAGTGCCCGATCGGATTTTCTGGTTTTCATCCTATATCCTAACCCTAACCCTAACCCTAACCCTAACCCTAACCCTAACCCTAACCCTAACCCTAACCCTAACCCTAACCCTAACCCATGTCTCTACGATGCTCCTAGCAAAAGTAAAGTTTCACCATGTACTTCACATGGGACCCATTCCTATGGCATCAGGGGACTCTAAAACGCACTCTAGTAAGGTTCCCATAGTAACGCCCAAGTATGACACTTAGAGCATTTTTTCAAAATTTTGACCTTCAATGAACCTCAATGAACCCTAATGAACCGCATATCCCCGGACTCGGGGGGACGCCCTGAGCACGAAAAACCAACTCCCATGTCTCTACGATGCTCCTAGCGAAACTTGAAAAATGAATGGGAGTCTATGGCAGCTATAGGAAGGGGAGGGGCTAGGACCACCAAACTCGGTGGAAAGTTGGGAGGGCCCAGGGGGAGTATACACACCAAGTTTGGTGAGATTGGCACTTATACTTTTTGAGTTACAGAGAGTGCCCGATTATTTCGGTTGTATGGGAGTCAATGGCAGCTATGTCAAGGAAAGGGGCCACGCCCACCAAACTCTAATAGAATGTGGGTCCCCACCATGGGTCCCTCTGACCCAAGTATGGGCCCCATACCTCTTTTACTTTTTGAGTTATTGAGAGTGCCCGATCGGATTTTCTGGTTTTCATCCTATATCCTAACCCTAACCCTAACCCTAACCCTAACCCTAACCCTAACCCTAACCCTAACCCTAACCCTAACCCATGTCTCTACGATGCTCCTAGCAAAAGTAAAGTTTCACCATTTACTTCACATGGGACCCATTCCTATGGCATCAGGGGACTCTAAAACGCACTCTAGTAAGGTTCCCATAGTAACGCCCAAGTATGACACTTAGAGCATTTTTTCAAAATTTTGACCTTCAATGAACCTCAATGAACCCCAATGAACCGCATATCCCCGGACTCGTGGGGACGCCCTGAGCACGAAAAACCAACTCCCACCTCGATCCGACGCTCCTAGCGAAACTTGAAAAATGAATGGGAGTCTATGGCAGCTATAGGAAGGGGAGGGGCTAGGACCACCAAACTCGGTGGAAAGTTGGGACGGCCCAGGGGGAGTATACACACCAAGTTTGGTGAGATTGGCACTTATACTTTTTGAGTTACAGAGAGTGCCCGATTATTTCGGTTGTATGGGAGTCAATGGCAGCTATGTCAAGGAAAGGGGCCACGCCCACCAAACTCTAATAGAATGTGGGTCCCCACCATGGGTCCCTCTGACCCAAGTATGGGCCCCATACCTCTTTTACTTTTTGAGTTATTGAGAGTGCCCGATCGGATTTTCTGGTTTTCATCCTATATCCTAACCCTAACCCTAACCCTAACCCTAACCCTAACCCTAACCCTAACCCTAACCCTAACCCTAACCCTAACCCTAACCCTACCCTAACCCTAACCCTAACCCTAACCCTAACCCTAACCCTAACCTAACCCTAACCCTAACCCTAACCCTAACCCTAACCCTAACCCTAACCCTAACCCTAACCCTGATTCTAAAAACCTAATCTCTAACCCTGATATCAATTTCCTAACCCTAAATCTTAGATCTATGCCTAAACCTAAACTGGGGCTCTTATGCTAATTCTAATCTGATTCTCAAAACCTAATCTCTAACCCTGATATCAATTTTCTAAACCTAAATCCTAGGCCTATGCCTAAACCTAAGCTGGAGTTCCTATGCTGACTCTAACCTGATTCTATAAACCTAATCTCTTAACCTAATATCAATTGCAACCTTGATTCTAATTGGACTCTAAAAAAATATATCTGATAAATCCCATTAAAGCTTAATTTTAACATTAGGTTAGGAAGACCTCTAGGGAGAGCCAGGAACAGTTGATGGACAGTGCATTCAAGTTCTGCCGCCTGTGGCAGCAGAGCTTAATTTTGTTTTCCCCTAACCAGCCCGTGCCTCCTGTCAACCTACTCTCCCGCCTGGTCTACTTTAATTTAATAATATTTTAGTTGTTATGAGAAGACACAGAGAACATGTATATAAAACACTATGGGATTTCGCATGAGAAGAGGTTATTTTAATAAAATATTTTTTTACATTTTAAGTTATTTTAAGTTCCTCTGTAAAGAAATGGTTATATTGTACAAATAAGTGGAAATGTTGGTGTATTGGATGTAACAGAGTAAGTTTTATTTTATAATTTTATACTAACAGAAGATGTTGGTCATTTTAAGTTGTAGTTTGTTTCTGCAAAACGTTCTGTCAGATTCCTGAATGTCCTTGAAGGCAGCACAGGGAGAATGGACCAATGGAGAGCCTCCTTAGGAGAGGGACACAGGATCCCAGTGTAAGACTCCTCCTGATTGGCTCTGGGCACATGCAGGCCCTGAACACTGCTGCACAGAGACTGTTAGCTAACTTCTCCACATGGAACAGAGAGACAGACATGTTGCATGCTGCTGTAAAGTCCATAAATGTAAGTCTGATTATTTTTAACAAGCCAGCCTGATGAAGGTTTTGTTATAAACCGAAACGTTGCATTTGTGGCTTGTTTTTTTCAGTTTTGCATATTAAAATTGCCTTTTGGCAAGAGAGAAAGCCGATTTTTTTCTTTTTTCTTTTTGTTAGCATAGAAACACAAGGCAGCAGTTTTTCTCAGATGATAAATAAATAATTCATATTTTTTGAAAGACCGTTTTAAGTTAAAATACTAAAAATAAAAAAATGCCAGCCTATTCTGAGGATGATCCCTGGACTGTGGTTGATTACCGGAGACGGAAGAGGGACAGACAGGATGAATGTGACTGGAAAGCTGATGAAAAGAGGTGGGGAAACCGCTATTACAGCCAACCTTCCTACAGAGAGAGAAGGGAAGCGTTTTCTCCTCCTAGGAGGGACGAATGGCGGCGTGAGGACCAGAACCGCTTCAGAGAGAGGGACGGGGACCGCAGCAGGAACTTCACAGCTTCCAGACAGCCCTACAGAGAGGATAGATGGACAGTGCAGCGCTATGGAGCAGAAGGATGGAACCCGGATGGAAGAAGACCATTGGGTAACCCCGCCCCCAGACAGCGGCCCAAACCCCAAGCTGACAGATTCCCATCAGATGACCCAGACTTCACAGTGAAGGTTAGGATCATTCACAAACTTATTAAAGCTGTGCATCATCTGAACAATGTGTCACAGAGGGACAAACCGCCAGCATTGAAGAAAATGGTTAAAAATTTATCTACCTTCATCCAACCTGCAATCCCCACTGATGAGACTAGAAGGTTAATTGAGGGAAATGCTAAAAATTGGGGACAAGCAACCATAACAGTGCTGCAAAACCATTATGAACAATATTTGGAGGAGGGGATGAGATCATTAGCAGATCTTTCCACACAGGACTGGGCAGAACCCTTTCAGATTGCAGCTTCCTGGGCGAAACGCAATCTGGGTCGTAGGCTCCATCCAGATACACTGGAACAGACAGAGGCAGTTATTGTGGCGAAATTGGCTGATCTGGGCTGGAGAGGTGAGGATTCTGGACAGCAAACTCCAGAGGAGCAACCCACACAGAGGAGGCTGAGAGCTGCAAAGGTAAAAACAAAACCAGCCAGCAGGAGGCCCACCACCAAGACCACTGCTAACAGGGAAGCAACCAGCCATCAGCAACCACAAGAGAGGGAAATCCCCACCCCACTGCAAGCAGCTGTGTCCACCACCGCAGCCCAACCTGCAGCCACAAAGCGAACCACCATTTCTGCCCTCATCCACAACATCTCTAAGCAGCAGCAAAGAGGCTTAAAGACACTGCAGAGAAGAGAGGCTCCAACTACAGATGATTGGTCAACCATCTTTGAACACAGTGATCAGGAGGACTATGAGGAAAGCATCCATTCAGATGCTTCTTCAGAGGACCAGCCACACACAACGCCTGTGCGTTTACCACAGAGGGAACCAAGAGCCAAGAATACGGGAGCTGTCCAGCAGGAAGCAGGGACAGGGAGAAGATCTGAAAGGGAAAACATCCCCCAAGCTTCCCCTTCCTCCATTGCTCCTCCTTCTCCCCCTCCAGAGCAAGCTGCAGCAGAAACAGGGGAGCAGACAGAAAGTGAAGGTGAGTCCTCACAGGATGAAGGACAGCAGCAGCCTCCAGCCAGCGGGAGCAGACCTCCAGAGACCCCCAACACTCCTCCATTGGACATCAAGCTGGGCCCGATCAGCAGACGCAAATTACAGCGCAGCACCCAGAGCCACCTGCAGGTGGAGTCGGCAGAGGAGGAATCTTCATCTTCTGCTGTAACTTTACCACAGCTACAGGTCAGTGCACCCACAAGGCATCCCAGCACCCCCAAAAAGCAAGACTGGAACCTGCACATCAGGGAAAAGTGGTTAATCATGGGGGATTCAAATATAGCAAGACTCCCACCTTTTGCTGCAAAAGATCTGCAAATTGACAGTTTTCCAGCAGCTAAATGGGCCCATGCTGAGGCGCTTCTGGAAAAGGCGACCGCTGATGCTGCTGTGGAGAAGATGGTGTTATCGTTCGGTCTCAACAACAGGTCACAGAAGGAGAAGAAGACCCCAGTGGCGGAGCTGAAGAAAGCCCTCAAGACTGCACAGAACAGGTTCCCCAATGCTGACATTTTTGTTCCAGTTATTAACTTTTCCCCAGGTCTCCCGAACAGAGAGCAGGCCATCCTTCGACACCTCAACGACGCCATCACAGGTTTGGAGAATCACATTCCAGCTTTACCAGACGAGGAGTTTGGTACAGAGAAAGACAATGTGCACTGGACACGACAAACAGCCGGTAGTATGCTGAAACATTGGGGTGATTATGTAAATTGATCATCCCCATTAGCCCGGGTTCACGGGAGGGGATGAGAACAGTTCTTAATCTTTCCAAAAGAAACCCTAATTTGAAATTTAATCCTGATTTTAATATGACTCTAAAAGTTTAATCCCTTATCCGACTTCAAATTCTTAACTCTAAATCCTAGACCTTACGCCTATAAACCAGATCTTTAATACTGATTCTAATCTGATTCTAAAAACTGAATCCCTATCCTGATTTATTATTTATTTTTTCTAACCCTAAATTTTAGACCTAACACCAATTCTAAGAAAAACTTAAATCCTGATTCTAATTGGTCTCTAAAAGTTTAATTTCTTACCCTGACTTTAATTTCCTAACCCTAAATCCTAGGTCTATGCCTAAACCTAAATTGGGACTCTTATGCTAATTCTAATCTGATTCTAAAAACCTAATCTCTAACTCTGATATCAATTTCCTAACCCTAAATCCTAGGTCTATGCCTAAACCTAAATTGGGACTCTTATGCTAATTCTAATCCGATTCTAAAAACCTAATCTCTAACCCTGATATCAATTTCCTAACCCTAAATCCTAGGTCTATGCCTAAACCTAAATTGGGACTCTTATGCTAATTCTAATCTGATTCTAAAAACCTAATCTCTAACCCTGATATCAATTTCCTAACCCTAAATCTTAGATCTATGCCTAAACCTAAACTGGGGCTCTTATGCTAATTCTAATCTGATTCTCAAAACCTAATCTCTAACCCTGATATCAATTTTCTAAACCTAAATCCTAGGCCTATGCCTAAACCTAAGCTGGAGTTCCTATGCTGACTCTAACCTGATTCTATAAACCTAATCTCTTAACCTAATATCAATTGCAACCTTGATTCTAATTGGACTCTAAAAAAATATATCTGATAAATCCCATTAAAGCTTAATTTTAACATTAGGTTAGGAAGACCTCTAGGGAGAGCCAGGAACAGTTGATGGACAGTGCATTCAAGTTCTGCCGCCTGTGGCAGCAGAGCTTAATTTTGTTTTCCCCTAACCCTAACCCTAACCCTAACCCTAACCCTAACCCTAACCTAACCCTTTACCGTTATGGAGTGTTTTGAGACCTGATAAGACTTAGGAAGTGGAAGTTGCTAATGACGAGCGTCGGCCCGTGCACTGCCTTTGACTCTCCATTGCAACCGCCCAGTCGTCGGATGAGGCGGGGAGAGTCATCGAGAGAGTAGCCCTCTGTACCTAACCCAACCCTAACCCTAACCCCTAACCCTAACCCTAACCCTTTTAAAATGATTTCCTAACTCTGACTCCAATTTCATAACTCTAAGCCCTAGAATTTATAACCCTAAACCTAATTAGAAATTTAATGCTGACTATAATCTGAATCTTAAAAATTATTTCCTAACCCTGACTTCAATCTCCTAACCCTAAACCCTAGATTTTATAACCCTAAACCTAATTAGAAAATTAATACGGACTGTAATTTGAATCTTAAAAATTATTTCCTAACCCTGACTTCAATCTCCTAACCCTAAACCCTAGATTTTATAACCCTAAACCTAATTAGAAATTTAATACTGACTGTAATCTGAATCTTAAAAATTATTTCCTAACTCTGACTTCAATTTCCTAACCCTAAACCCTAGATTTTATAACCCTAAACCTAATTAGAAATTCAAACCTGATCCTAATCCGATTCTAATCCTAAATCCTATATTGGACATTTAACCCTTATTTAAAATCTAATCCTAATCTTAATCTGACCCTAAAAAAACTCATTTAAACACAAAATTAAAAGACTGCCAGGGAGAGCTAGGTCTTGTTTTCCCCTAACCCAATCTATTTTTTAGTGTATCCAAATAAAAACCACGTTGTGAAGTGTTTGGAGGGGGCCCCTCTAATTCCCCAAACACTCCATCTTCTCTCATTTTTTCAACCCATTCATCAAATTTTCTAATGTGGTGTTCTGCATCCTTCAATGGATAACTCGCCATGATCATATTTCTCCCTTTATCCAGACTCGCTTTTAACGAGGTGTTTCTGGATTCAATTTCTAGTCCACATGCATCCATCTTTCACACCTTCCATTCACACAGTGTATAAAATTAGACCTCGACGTCTTACGTGAGATCCCTCTGGGCTTTAAACTTTTTACCTATAAACTTCAGTGAGCCGCTTTTCTGCTAAGGAAGCGCGTCCGTCAACAACTCTGTCCGTCAAGGAAGTGTGTCCGTCAAAAAATGCGTCCGTCAGTGGAAAGGAAAAATGAAAAGAAACTTAGAGAAAAGGAAAAAAGATTTATATATAGTTCCGCCTAGTTCACTCCACCAATTATGGAATTAGACAAACAAGTTACCTAATCCGGGCATCAGTCTCTTCTAGTTTTATGGGGAATATCATTTTATCGTCTCTCTCTTTTCCTTTTATAAGAGAAGAGAAGGAAAGAGAAAAACACCCCAAAGGTCAGTTTCAACCTGACCCCCTCGCTTATTCCCAGTCTCGGTTTTTTGTAAATGTCCTTATGGGAGGTATACTGGCAAACTCTAGCCGGCTATGTGACTGGTTTCTGTCTGTGCGTCTGTTTTCAGAAGTGCATCTTTCGTGTCTGCAGGCAGACCGGGAATAAAATCACCGTCCCTTTCTGCATGCAGAAACCGTTGGGCTCTCCAACCAACTTATCCTAGTGAGCAGTATAGTTCTTGAAGACGTTTGCGCAGTCGCCTTCAGTCGGACTTTCAACCTCTACCCACAGCAGAACGCACGACTTTCTCTCTCTCTCTCTTTTTTTTTTATGTGTACACGTTCGCAATGTAAAAAATAAAAAAACCAACAAATACAACAAAACAAAAACCGCAAAAACAAAAAACTAAAATCACTCTGAGCAATTTCTCTGTCCTCTTTTGCATAAAAAGCTTCAGCTCACTTCAGAAAATCACAACACAGCCAAAGTGTTTCAACAGTAAAAATCACTGGAGATATTTTGTAATAAGGAATCTCCTCACCTTATCAGTTGTTTCGGCCGCAGGCTGTGGAGCTTTTTCCATCGGTGGCTCTGTTGTTTTGCTTCCAGGTCACGGGCGGAAACACCAATTTGTTAAAGTGAGAAGGATTTGTCCCCTTGTAAGGAAGGCTGTAGCGCCCCAGGGGCCTTCTCGCCGGTTCTTTTCCTGGGAGCAAGTTATTTACTACTCTTAACTCAAACTGGGTAAAACCATATAAAAAAGGACTAAAACAGGAGTAAAAAAGTAACAGAGTTTATTCCAGATCAGGTCGTTACAGGACAGAGAAAATGCTTAGAGCTATGCACAGCTGTGGTCTCAAAAATCACGTCCGCAAGCGTCTGGCAAAGTTTGAGCCCCGAACAACGTCATCTCCTGCTTCTTATACCTTCTGAGTCTGTGTTGCATCATGTGGATGCTTAGCTGTCCGTATCAGAAACTGACACGCCATCCATGTCTTGAACTCCATGCAGGTTGCCTCTCTGTCTCAGGGTTACAGATACAGCAGCTCTCCTATCAGACCGGCTCCAAGATGTGCCCATATCCTAACCTGTGTATTCTTAGAGACACGAAAGCTGTCCTGATTAGATGACCTCCATACACACCGTGATATCCGCAATATGAAGGAAGGCCTTCTGCTCTGTCTAATCTGACTAACAAATTAACAGTGCACATGATGTAAAAATAATAAAACCTAACAACTTTTTCAAAGTAACGTGCCCAACACTGCTGGGCGGCTCCGGCGGGGGTGGTGTTGGGGGGCTGGTGTGGATGGGCTGGCTGCGCTGATCGGGTATTCGGTGGGTTTTCCCGCTTGGAGGCATGGTGGAGCTGCTTTGGTCCCGCTTATCGCGGCGGGTGTGGCTGCGGGGTGGGTGGGGGTTGGAGTGGCTCCGGCCGGCACGCGTCGGGGGGCCGGGGCGGCGGAGGTGGTCCGGCAGCATGTTGGAGGCTTGTGCAGGTGGCGGACGCGGCTGTGCTGCTCTGGCTTCGTCCGATGGGGGAGCGGCGTGGTTTGCTCCACTCTGGCTCTGTGCTGCCCGCGGGCTGCTGGGGGGGTGGTCGAGCCGGCTGCGGTCTGCTCTTCTGGCGGTCGGGCGCCGGGCGGCTTTTCTGCTCTTGGGTCGGTTCTGTGCACGGTGTGTTGCGTTGCGCGCTGTTGGCGTCTGTCTTGGTGGGGCAGGGTCGCGTTTTTGGCCTGGGGGCATTTTGAGGGGGTTCCGCGGCGCTTGCGGCTGGATCGCGACGGATGCGCGTGGGCCCCGGTGGTGGGCGCGGCCGCCTGTGTGTTTTTCGGGGCTTGGTGCCGGGGGGCGGGGCGCGTTTCGGCGCTCTGTGGGCAGTGTTGGGAAAGTTCTCTTTCTACGTGAACTAGTTCAAAGTTCAGTTCACACATTTTAAAATGAACTAGTTCAGTTCATAGTTCATTATTCAAAATTTTGAACTAAGTTCACAGTTCCAAAAAATGAACTAGTTCATAGTTCTTTTTTTTTCATATATTGCTCAACTACACCATAGCCTACTGTAGAACCACAGACAGCAATTATTTTATCAGTTGTAACTATAAAATTGTGCGTCAGATTTCATCTTCATATCCAGTTTTGAATCCTTGTCCAACCAGGGTTTACATTAGCATTGAGGGGACAGCATTTCCCCATTGTTGCTTTAACGCTTTGTTGCTGTCCATTCACTTCACACTAGTAGCAGCTGCAGCTTTCACCCCTACAGTATATTGTCAGAAACATCAGGAAAAATGTGCTGCTTGAATGGTCTTTTTATGAGGAATTATTAAAAGAAAAACAGGAAAGTACTCTTTAAGGTGCAAATGTTTTTTTAATTTTAATATTTTTTTCCATTTGATATTCCATTTCAGTACATACTAAAAAGGAATCCTGGAAAATTATACCAGGTAGGTTTACATGAATAGTAAAACCCTCAAGAACATTTTACTAACCCAAACTGAGGGACCAGGCTGATGTAGGAATTTAAGGTTACTAAAGTGCGGATTTTTTTACTGAAAGCCGGCGGGCAAAGTTTGCAGAGAAATGTAAGATTGTTGCCATCGTCCTCACCGACCACCTGGTCATAAACCTGTTTTAAGTGATCATACTGCTGCTTTGTCGCCTCCACGCTGCTGTGGCTTCCACGCTGCATTTTGTTTTGATGACGCACGCGGCTGTAGGCTAAGATGCTGGTAGCTGGTGTTGCCAGATTGGGTGTTTTTCCCGCTACATATTAAGGCCTGTTTACGGTTTGATTTAGCTGGGGTTTCGCCTGGAGGGCTCTATAGAAATCTGGCAACCTATTGAACGGAGTTGAACTGAGAGAGCGTGCCGTTCACAGACACCAGAATGAACAAGTTCACAATAACGTTCATCAGGCAGTAATACAGTACGCTTAGTTCATGTTCGCCCAAAATATGAACGAGTTCAATGAACGCGTTCAGGCACAACACTGCCTACTTCGGGGTGGCCTCCGGGGCGCCGGCATGGCCGTGGCTGGGGGGCTTCTTGGGGGCTGTCTCTCCTCCTCCCTTGGTGGGGGTCCGATTTCTGGGGCTGGCCCCTCCTTGGTGCCTTCGCTCTTGGGGTCCCTTTGGTAACACAGAGTACATGTCAGACTTAATAATATTACTTTAGCGATAGTTTCAAGGTGTTGCTTTATTGTATATCTCGTACCGTGTCTTTTGGTTGTGCTGTTCTTTTTTTCATCTCGTTACAGGTGATGAAGCAGACTGAAGATGTTTTGTCATTGTCTCCTTTCTCTTCTTTCTTCTTTTCTCTTTCTTTTTTCCTTTTCTTCTTCTGTTTTTCTGCTCTACTTACATTGCAGTGTCCATATGAACTGTAAAACTCCCTGCATAATTATAATAAAGCAATTTATATGCATGAAACAAGTGGAGCAATATGGCGATAGCCATACTGCTACACTTGTGAAAGTAAAATCTGTTGGGCTCCTTTTGGCATCAAGACAATTATTCTTATTGCCACCTTGCCAGACAGGACACTGTTAAAAAAAAAAAAAAAGGAATTCATATTAACTGGAAATTTGCCATTACCTTGAGTTTCCTGCAGCATTCTGTGGAACGTTGGGGCCAAAATGTTCCAGAACTCTTTATAGAACTCAGTGGGGAACCTGTCTGGACCTTGCGCTTCATTATTGGTCATGTTTTTTAATGCTTCCTGAACTTCAGGTGTTAACAGCAGTGAGTCCAGGGTCACTCTTTGACTCTCTGATAATTTAGGAAGAGTTGTTTCATCCAGAAATTGCTTGATATAATTATCTCTTGGATTTAAATGGGATGTGTTAAAAGATTTATAGAACTTTCGGAAGGCATTGTTAATAACCTCCAGATCCTATAATGTATTACCAGTCGAGTCTGTAACTGCAGATTTACTCGTTTTTTTCTGTTTACTTTTAGCTGATTAGCTAAGAAACTTCCTTACTTAGTGCTGTGTTGTTTTCTATTCGGAGTCTTTGTTTATAAAATTTATTTAGTTTTTCAATATTTTCGTTTAATTTTAGTTTTATTTTACCTAATTTTTCCTCATCTTGCGAGCTTTCTAGTAACTTAATTTTTTACTCCTTATTCCTGTATCTTTTCTTGTTCTAACTTTTTTAGGAGATGAGAATGAAATAATTTTACCTCTCATCACTGCTTTCCCTGCTTCCCATAGTATAGATGCTGATGTTCCTGGTAAATCATCGCACTCCAAGTATGATGCCCACTCTTCCTTGAAAAATTTGGAAAACTCTTCATCTTTAAGCAGTGATGTATTTAATCTCCAGCTCTTATTTTGTGGGGCTATTTTCTTATTTATTAGGGTTAAAGTAACAGGAGCATGATCACTGACAGCAATAGGATGGATTACAGCATCTGAGACATCAGACAGCAGCAAGCTGCTGATTAGGAAATAGTCCAAACGAGAGTAGGAATGATCAACATTAGAAAAGAAAGTGTATTCCTTACTGTTGGGATGAAGAGATCGCCATGCATCGCAAAGACCAAAATCACTCATGTATTGTTTAACTACATTTAATGATTGCCAACGGCGCTGAGTCCCTGTTGTATTCAACCTGTCCATTTCTCCATTTAGACCAAAGTTGAGGTCACCCCCAATAATTAGAGAACAATCCCCGTGCTTTGAAAGTGCGAGGAAAACTTTGTGGAAGAATGAGCGGTCATCAACATTTGGACCATATATGCTGACAATATATAACTTTTGGTTATAAATAGATATTTTAACTATGATGAATCTGCCTTCGGGATCAATAATTTTGTGTAATATTGTAAAACTTAGGTTTTTGTGGATTAAAATTGCTACTCCTCTCTGCAGACATGGGCAATGTGGAGTCAACAAGTCATGTCCATGTCATGTATTGGTTCTACCCAGCCAATTAACCAGCTGAGTCCAATCTGCACAGGTTAATTCACGGTGAAGATTGGACTCACCTGCTTCAGTGGCTGGGTAGAACAAATACATGACATGGAGATGAGTTGTTGACTCCACATTGCCCATGTCTGCCTCTCTGTCTAGAGTTATAAAAATCCTTGATTTTTACAGCTTTGCCCCCATTCCTTTAATGTGGGAGTCGGGGGTGGGACCTCTACCACAGGTAAGTGAAACTCCCGCCTTGGGGTCTGGCCCTTGGTTTATTGAGGCGACGGTAACCTGGAGGATCTCTGAAGTTAACCTCCAGTATGGTTCTGGGGAGGTAGGAAGAACATAGTTCGATGTGGCCTTTCCTGCCTCCCCTCTCCAAGGTGATTGGGATGGCCGTAGCCTGGCTGAAGTCTTTCCCTTTCCAGCCTTTGGGGTTACCAGACAGGGGCAGGGAGCCATACCACCTGGGGAGGCCTGGATGGCAACAATTAACTTTGCCGCCATTCCTTGTTCTCCCTGGGGACTCTCTGTCTCCCTGGTTGCCATAGCCTCCTTGTTTTCCTGGACCTGCCCCGCCGTGGTGATCTGGAGGGTCGAAAACAAATGCGATCCTCCTACATATCTTGGGGATTTGGCCCTTGATTCTTGGGGACTGCGGTAACCTGGAGGACTTCTGCATGGCAATGACTTTCTGCGGTCGTTCCTTGTGTCCCTTGACCATGGGGAACACCTGAATGATCGCAGTCTCTCAGAATTGGTTCTGGCTTGGACTACACGACTATGATGAACTGACTCACCTTCCGGTATGGAGGACCCAGATCTTCAGCCTTACCTGGGCAGGTCGGAGTAACCTAACGGTGTAAACAACAGATCTGTTCAGCAAAGGGTACTGGGTAAGGAGGTAAGTCTGCAGCCCCCTTGAGTTCCCATATTGGAGCAACGTACACAAGGTGTGGCAGTCCAGGGCTCAAGACCTTTATCGCGGTGCAGTCTTCTATGAGGGTTAGCCTCACCAACATACAGCATATACCCACACCACAAACATCTAATCTGTTTTTTCCGCTTAACTACAATTGGACTCCTTCAAATTGTCAACTTTTTTTCCCCTAAACAAACTTACATCCCCCAGTCCAGCTTAGGTGACTAGGCCGAGGATGCAATGGGACATAGGTTTCTTGAAGAATACCCAATCGGGTATTGATCTTTTAGTCTTGATCCATATTCTTCTACAGAGTTTATTTAACCTAACCCCTTTGTTTTTATCTTTCTTACCCTAACTTTCTTGGTTCTATAAAATTCCAATGATCTTAGTTTTGTCGGATCTGGTCCATTGATATTAGCAAGCATTCTTAGAAGGCGGTATTTAATTTATGGTTTAATCCTTTCTTTGACTATAGTATTCAACTGGGTATGGATCTTTATGCTCTTTGTCCATAATTTTTTAAAAAGTCTATTGGTTTACTATATCTTAATCTAAATCATACATTGTTTTTTTTATACAATTTTAGGATTTTGGCTTGACCGGATCCTGACCCTTTGTGTTAGTAAAAGTTTATAGAAAGAAATAATTTATTTATGGCATGCTTTTCCTTTTTGATAATAGCTTATATAATTTTTATTCTAAACTTTATGGGTAACTATATTTATATGTGATTGGCTATTGGACACAGCAGGGACTGATCATGCCTGTCTGGGCCTTAATCTGGTGAGGGTGTCTAGTGGTAATGGCCAAAACACCCAATGATCTTGGGGTTCCAAAAGGTTTATTTTAACATTAAATCCTTACAATTACAATTATTTTACTTTAATAAGATGATATACACATACCTTATTTTTGAATTCCAACTTTAACCTTATTGAAGTATTTGGATTGTATTAGGACCTGTTAAAGGGTCACTATACTATCCTATTCTAAAACTCTATACAACAATAACTTTGACCTAATTGCTTCA
This sequence comes from Cyprinodon tularosa, assembly GCF_016077235.1. Taxonomy (NCBI): domain Eukaryota; kingdom Metazoa; phylum Chordata; class Actinopteri; order Cyprinodontiformes; family Cyprinodontidae; genus Cyprinodon; species Cyprinodon tularosa. The sequence continues at coordinate 15,879 of NW_024037884.1, forward strand.
GAATGTATTTACTATGTATCTTCTTCCTGTGCTAAACATATGGAGATGGGCTCTTGAGTTACATGCGTCGGCCCGTGCATTGCCTTTGACATCCTAAACCATACCTTTTTTGGTCAATGGCCTGAATTAGGGGGATATCATTGTGACACTATTCCTGCACCTAACCCTAACCCTACCAGTTTTAGTCCGTGAGGCAGACAACCTGTCTACTTTTAAGACTAGGCTTAAAACTTTCCTTTTTGATAAAGCTTCTAGTTAGAGTGGCTCAGGTTATCCTGAGCTATCTCTATAGTTCTGCTGCTATAGGCTTAGACTGCTGGAGGACATAGGGACCCCTTTTTCATCATTCTGCTTCATTCTATCTCTATTCTCCCACTGCAGAATCTGTTAGTTCAATCTCTAACATTCTGCTCTCTCTGCTTTTTCTCATAGTAGCTTCATCTGGTCTGTTCCTGTTTGGCTGTGACTCCATCCTGGAGAGAAATATCAGCTGTGCTGCTGCCATCAACACCTTTGTTTCTAGATGTTGGAGCTTGGCCTGTTTTCCAGTGTAGTCCTGTTTCTCTGACTGTGACTAACTGGATGTGCTCTCTTCATCCTCTGACATGGGAGCTGGCTCGGAGCTCGTCTGCCTGGCTGTGTGTTTCCTGGACGGGGGCCGCCTGTGGAGCTGGTTGACAGTTGCCTTTTGTATCTATGCTTCTTTTTCTATGTCTGCTTCTGTCTCCTTGAACCCCAGTGGGCCTCAGCAGATGGCCGCTCACACTGAGCCTGGTTCTGCTGGAGGGTTCTTCTGTTCAAAGGGAGTTTTTCCTCTCCACTGTCGCTACAAGCATGCTTAGTGTGAGGCATTGCTGAAGAGTCAATGACTCAACGCAATCTACTGGTTTTCCTTAGATAGAAAATTTTGAATCAATCTGACTGGATAATCTGGTGAACTTTAAAGTGCCTTGAGATGACATGTGTTCTGAATTGCCTCTATATAAATAAACTGAACTGAGTAGTTAGCAAAGGCAATTTCTACCAGAAAAATCTCTATCAAAGAAGGACTTTGTTAGGAATCAAGTTTGTGTGTTTTTTCTCTCTCCACCACCAGGTGGTGCCCCGACCTCGTTGGGCCTCCCTGCACACCTGCGGCTCGTTGGATCATTATCTGGAGGAGTACTTGAGCAGTGGGCTGTCACTACCTCGACGCCAGAGTGTTTGCCAGTTTTGGGTACTGTAGCCAAGCTGAGATTAGCCAAGTCTAACCTGAGCCTTTGTTTCTCTGAGTTTTATATTGTTTTGTCTTTGCCTTTCAGCAGGGAGCCTTCCTGTGTAACTGGATGCCTGGCCTTCTCCCCCTGGAAGGATTAATTGAGTTCACACTGAGCAGGGGAAAACATTCACATGAGCCATTCAAGTCCCTTTCGGAAATCCAAGTGACAGTCCGCTCCATTGCTCCTCTGGGTCCAACGACAGTCTACCTGTCTGCTCTCCAACAAGTTCTCTCTTCTCTGGATAAGCCCACACTGACTGGATTCAAGGATAAACAAGAACCCCCTAAAACGTGAGTCCCGCTCCAACAGTATTCAAGCTTCAGTCAATTTTCCCATGGTCCCTGAAGTGATCACTGTGATCTTCCCTCCAGACTTTCCAGTTCACCAGTTCACGGAGTTCCAGTTCCTACTTTGTGAAACCATCCCTTTCAATAAACCTGTTGAACTTTTTCCCCTGGTCTCTGAGTGGTTCTCTGCATGTGGATCAGATCTCTTAAAACAATCATGACAGACTTAACCTAAACATGTACATAGTTCCCACTTTATTTCCTCAATATACAATAACCATTTTATGTTGGACAACATTACCATAGTTAAAAAAGAATCAGCACAAATCATTACAATAAATAATATGGTAAAAGTGTTGAAAGCAGACCACTGTTATATTTTGAAATGAATGATTAAAGTAATAATTAAGATTGCTTTATGTGTCGGAAAATTCTAACATGAACATCATTACTTCAGAAGTACAGAAAAGCCAGCCAATAAAAAAAAAACATTGATTTCCATAATTTCTATCATAAAGCCTACGTTACAACAGCCATCAGTACAAATTAAATATATGGTATATTTTAATAACATAACAGAAATGGTAAATATTTTAGTGCAAAGTCTTATTACAGTGTTTTACAAACCTAAAACTAACAATATTAAGAAACAGTCTTCACAAAAGTTTCTGATTGTAAAAATTAATTTTTCCTGCAAAAACTTCTAGCAATAACATTGTGGAAAAGAGAATAATATCACTATTGCTGTATGATATGTCATGTTTAGAAAAAAACTACAATTAAATTGAGTTACAATCACACTTGAAAAAAATATACCCCCCCATAGAACCTGTTCATCCAAATAGAAACTATGTGAAAGCTTTAAGTCAGTTGCAGAAAGTTGCTAATTTACCAATCAAATAACATTTACAACCTTAAAGTTAACAGTCTGTTTGTCTTTTTCTGTGTTTCCAGTGCTGAGAAGGATCTTTGATTTGGCGTGTTACAAAAAAAACATTTGCACTGCATCAGTTTTAGATTTTCAAACTAGAAATAGTGGCGTTCTTTGACTGGATTCCTTTACGGTTAATTTGGACAGTTATTTTAATTATCTAGATATCAGTAGTTTGTCCTTAGCTCTTTATTACCTGAGTTCATGACTAAGAATGTTTTAACAGACTGATCAATAGTTTTTGTCCAACATTAATTTGAGATGGCTTTAATAATTAATAGCCAAAGCTCTGGGCGAAATCCTTACATTCAATTTGAGTATTATGTGTTGTGATCATATCGAACCCCAACAATAAAAGACATTTTATTAATCTTTTAAACTGTAGGACTATCATTGATACTACTCACACTACCATGTCATCATCGAACAAAGCGCAGTGAACTTCTGTGTTATAAGGAAATCTTATAACAAGAGGGTTGAGGGTAAGAACAGTTTGAATCTTTTCTGCCATCAAACAGTCTCAGCTTGTGGGCCTAAACACGTCGTTCTGGCATGGAAGCACATAAATTATCCTAATAGTCCCTTTTCACTTACAGGTGTCTCAAAGTTAGAAGGTAGAGAAGCCTGAGGCTAGTAAAAGATTTAATTTCTAGTTAGAGGAAATGTTTTGTCTTTAGTGAGAATGATATCAATATAAACACTGACACAGAAGGAAAGCTAAAATAAGATTAAGTTACTGTATTATGTGATAAAGAGTTACATTATACAGAACCTGGTGGCCGTTGTTCCAGGCATAAAGTGCTCTGTCTCTAGGATTGTAGTCAAGCATGGACAGATGGCTGTATTTGTTGGTCAGGGGAATATCAATGTATTCATATGTGGAGGAGTTGGTGGAATAGGCATAGTACACTTTTGTTCCTCCTGAGTAACCATTGGTGACATACAATGTCCCGCAGATCATAAAGGCCTCACCCGCACTTCTTTTTGGATGGTTGGTGGTCCAACTGCGGATTATTTGTAGAGTGTTTGGATTTAATTTGCTTAGAACTATGTTTCCAGCATTTTGATTGGTTGCATACACAGCCCAGAGCCCACCCTCATCCACCATCAGATCAATATCACTGTGCCCTCCCCATGAATAATGGTACATGTTGTTGTAACCAGCAAAGTCGAGCTGTCGGGAGCGACTAATTAGTGAAGTGCTAAAGTCAAATTTGATGATGGTGTGACTCTGAAACTTGTTGTAGTAAATAGATCCGTTATAAACCACCTGGCCGGTACCAGACCATGGATGAGGCAGGCGATGGGAGGTGAAGTTATCTGCGGTCATGAAGTCATACATCGACTGGTACTCCCTGACAAAGCGATTATTGTGATAACCGTCCATGTACCAGACCTACAAAGGAAGATAGCAGACAAAGTAGTTTAGCTGGTTAGATTATCTTCATTCGATCAGCTTAGTTTCTGACCGTGTCCATGATATAAACCCAAGCTTGGCAGCAGAAGGCTAGAAACCATTTTGTTACAATCTCCTGTATAAATGAGGACTAGAAAGCTGAAGCACATATTTAGAGTTCTTTGGAAACTAAATATGTGCATTAAACTCCCAAACATGTTAAATCAAACGAACTGACAGGCATGAACACTACCAGAGAGACAACAGATAAGAAAACAATCCTTTTAAATAATATTGTGCTGGATATTGCTGCTTCCGAAAGGGTCCAATAACTCAGGTATTTACAAAGCTAATTGTTGTTACCAAGGGTGGAAGTTGTTTTAAGTTATTGCTGGGACTGTTTCAAGAAATGAACTGCTTCATGTTGTTTGCTTAAAAACATTATGCTATGTTCAGACCACACGCATTAGAGGCAGCAGAAGTAGCTAGTTTACATGCCAAGTCTATGGTTGACATGCATCAAGGCACTTCAAAAGGTCCTGCAACGCATTTTGAGCAGCAGGAGCAGCGCATTTTGATGCGGCAAAGCACCGCGCCATGAGCTTCTGAGTATCTGAGGCGCGGAACGCGCTGCTGAAGCAGCAGCTGCTGGAGTTGGAAGAACTGAACTTTTACTGCTGGATGTGCCACATCAACCAATCTGAGAAGCTGATCTGGGAGGTGGCAGGGAGTCAGACACAGCCCTGCTGATGAAGAGCGCTATGATCACTCTCCCGAAACACACTGTAAACCCAAACAGTACTACTAACTTAAAGTTATTAAGGGTAGATAACTCAAAATCAAGTTTTCTGTAAAAATAACTATTAATTAATGAGTTTTCTGACTGAATAATGTTCTTTTAATTTGAAGTAGATTAATACTTTTGAGTTGATGGCTGTCATTCAATGAAATATTTTAAGTAAATGTGGAACGCTGCGTGCTTACGTCATGTTGGGCACGTTCTTAAAAAAAACAAAAAAAAAAAAAAAAAACGGGTGCCTTCTTGAGGCTGGACTTGGCAGAGACAGATGAGTAAAGGTGACAAACAGTATTAAAACTGTGCGCCAGTTTTATGTATAACCATTGCACAGAAAAGAATAGTTTATATTGTGTTTTTTGACCACAGCGGTTAAAGTGAGTTTGGGGCACTCGGCACCTTCGCAAGCTAGCAACGTTAGCTCTGTGTTACTGTACACCTGCTACAGACCACTAGCATCCACTCGTCAGCTGCATCGTTCTGAGTCTGGGGCTTCTCCTAAAGCTCGGAGATCTTCTGTGGTGAGTATACTGTAAATGTTTCTTAATTGTTGATTGTCTGTTGAAAGATTCAGGTATGTTATTAAGAGAAAGAATATTATTGTACAAGTTAACTTGTCACGTATGCAGGTCTGCCCATATATGTATATTTTTAATAGTTCACTAAATAAAAATAATTTTAACTCAATTTAAATCCTTTTAACTATAATTAAGAAATCATTTCAGTTAACTGAAACTAAATAAAAACTAAGCTTTATGAATTAAACAAAAACTCACTTAAACTTTGTTGAATATTTAAAAATCTAACCAAATAAAATGGAGATGAACCAGTTTGAATGATGGCCAAAAAATATAAATATCTACATTGAATTTAGTTTGTAAGAGGTTATTATGTGTAAATTAAACATGAAACTTTTTCACAGAGAGCTGCTGTAGGCCATATCATCATTCCCACAGACGTGATGAAAGCATTTCATCTGGTAAGTCAATTTTTCTTACTTTTGTTTTTCTTACTTAAAAAGTAAACATGGATCACAATGTTTAACAAATTGAAATAATTAAATAAATTTTCTATTTCTCTTATCAGCTCATTTCATCCAGGGTGGAAACCAATTATTGAGCAACACCCCCAATATCTAAGGTATCTTTATATATTTATATATTTCTTAAAGCTGCATTATTAATTACATTAAAAATAGCAAATGTAAGTCTATTTATACTGAACAGAATTAACATGTTTGGCCTTATTAACGTATTGAGTATTTTACATCATTAGTCAGTATTTAATTAATTGTTCCTTTTGTAAAACAGGTCTCTCATTCTCTACTATTTTTACTGAAGTTGATATTTAATAGAGGTGAAATAATTGAGTCCAGCTGTAAACTTTAAATGGGTTGTAAAAAGGTAATATTAATAGTTGGGATTCTCCAAACTGTTACAGAGGATTTGCTTGGATTTGAGTTATAATAGTTATTACTTTTATTTCATTTGTAACCTCTAGATCAGCACCTACTTTATTATGCTTACCTAAACACTTACTCATTAAAGAAATATTTTATTCAATTGCAGGCCGAACATGGACTGGAGATGCAAACTATGTTCTACGTCCCTGGATACCTTGGCAAAGTTATTTACACATTATCGTTTGCAACATAGTCAGTATTCAAGAGTCAGCCCACTGCCGTGCCTCTACAACAATTGCATTTTTCAGTCATTTAATACAGTTAAAACCCATCTTTCACATTGTCATACTGGCACAGGCAGACTTGATGCAACTGATGGAGCACAAGGACCACATTTATGTTTCACCTGTCCCTTGTGTGACTTTAAGAAGCCTTTTTCTAAGTCAAGATTATTTGGACACTTGAGATGTCATTAAAGAAATCACGAGATGGTTATATGCCCTTTCAAAAACGTCACCATTGATGCACTGTTTGTGACTAATTTTAGTTGAATAATTGGTTGTGTTAGCTTTGATTCTGTCGCAATGTCTTTTTATTCATAGCTTTTATAATTTGTTGTTTAATTTGTGTTTTTCTTCTTTTTTTTTTAGTAACAAGACGGATGAGCTTTCTTTTAAAATTACCAAGGTCTTTCTGTTAAATAACGTTTGAGTGACCTGCATCACTGTTAAGCCTTTTTTTTCTGGCTAAACTGGTTTATCGAAACTATTCCCAATGTTTTATTAAAGGTTTTTTTAAAACTTAAATAAAAAAACGTGAACTAAAAAAGAGATTTGATGTCTGTTTCTGTTTTTAGACATTAGGAAATAAAATTAAACGTATATTGTGAGCAAAAGCACTATAATATTTTATATATATATATTTGAGTAAAGTGAAGGTATATTTTTTAAGTTTAGTCAAACTCAAAAAAGTTATTTCTATTACACAAAAACTAAAGTAATGTAATGAAAGCTTTTGAGTAAACTGAAGTTATATTTTTTAAGTTCAGTCAAACTCATAATATTTATTTCCTCTACTTAAAAACATTTACGCAATCAGTTACGACAAAGATTTTGAGTATTTTCAACTTATTCGGGTTTACAGTGCAGCTATTAACGCCTAACTTAGAATGTCGAAATCTGGCGGCAAAATATGCTTTTATTATTTTGGTGTCTGCAGTTTGGTTTACCTACATGAAAAACACTAACATCTACTTCCAGGGCTTCCGGGTATGACCACAAGGTAGAAGGTCGTGTTCAACACTGCTCCTGACCAAAGTCCTGAAAATTCCCTTTTAAAAAATTACTGGACACTACAACAATGGTAACTAAGTTCGAGTTGAAACTATGCCAGGCCCTGGAAGACCAAACAAACTCAAAAATAACTATGCAATCCAAGTTGACGGACGATGGCTCACAAAACGTTGAGCTTAGCACAAACGAGGCTAGCAAAAACTTTAGTAACTTTTGCAAAGAGCCGAGCAGCAGCAAGGGAGCTGATAAAGGACTAGGGGGACATAGGGACCCCTTTTTCCATCATTCTCAGAATCAGAATCAGAAATACTTTAATAATCCCAGAGGGAAATTACTTTTGTTACACGCTCTAGTTACAGTTTTACATGATATATAGACACATCCAACTATACAATATAATAAGATAAAAAATAAGAATAAAAAGAGTATATATATATATATATCTGTATATCTGTATGTATATCTATGTATATGTATATATATATATATATATATATATATATATATATATATATATATATATATATATTCTGCTTCATTCTATCTCTATTCTCCCACTCTGCAGAATCTGTTAGTTCAATCTCTAACGTTCTGCTCTCTGCTTTTTCTCATAGTAGCTTCATCTGGTCTGTTCCTGTTTGGCTGTGACTCCATCCACACCCTTGTTTATAGATGCTGGAGATTGGCCTGTTTTCCAGTGTAGTCCTGTTTCTCTGACCGTGACTGGCTGGATGTGTTCTCTTAGTCCTCTGGCATGGGAGCTGGCTGTGTGTTTCCTGGACGGGGCCGCCTTTTACAGCTGCTTTTTGTCTCTGCTTCCGTCTCCTTGAACCCCAGTCAGCCTCATGATGAAATGGCGACGCCCCTGGTGGCAGCGGCTGGCATACAGCTCCGACCAACTTGCAGAGATTTTCATAAAAATATACCGCCAGACCCGTTGCAAACTGCTTATCAATCTAGCAGATCATCACTTGACCGCCAGCGCCTGCTGGAGTTACGATCATGCAGTGTATTTGGACTTGTAACCACCACTACGCTCGACTGTTTACGTGACTCCAGAGTGCTCCGGGATCAAGCCCCGGAGGCCTGCGATGCAGCGGACTCGTCGAGCAGCTCACGATGGAGGAGAGCCAAGCGAAAGCGGTGCAGCCGGCCGAGGAAACGCGGCTGTCGCGGAGGTTTAGCAGCCAAGCTAAAGGCTAACCCCTACAGACCATCACTTCCATCTATCCTGCTCTCCAATGTACGTTCACTGGACAATAAAACTGACCATCTTCAACATGAGCTCTCAGCAAAGAGGGAGTTTAGAGACTGCTGCATTCTCATTCTGACATAGACGTGGCTCACATCATCAATCCCGGACAACGCCATTAGCCTGGAGGGGCTAGCTTCTTTCCGCGCCGACAGAAACAAAGAACTCAGCGGTAAGAGCCGAGGAGGCGGACTCTGTGTTTACATCAATAACAACTGGTGTAAAAATGCTAGAATAGTCACAAGTTTTTGCTCTCCGGACATAGAGCTTCTGACTGTTAGCTGCAGACCCTTTTACCTGCCCAGAGAGTTCACTGTTGTTACCATCACAGCGGTGTATGTCCCCCCCAGCGCTGATACAAAGGAGGCCATGAGTGTTCTCTATCGGACTGTCTCTGAGCTGCAATCTACACACACAGAGGGCGTTTTCATCATTGCTGGAGATTTTAATCAGGCGAATATGAAAACTGTTCTCCCTCATTTTTATCAACACGTGGATTTTGTAACTCGTGGAGAGAACACTCTGGACTTAGTTTATACAAACATAAAATATGCATTCAGAGCAGCCCCCCGCCCCCACATCGCTCCTCAGACCACCTTTCTGTGATGCTAATTCCTGCATACAGACCCCTGCTGATCAGAGCAAAACCTACAGTGAAGCAGGTGAGGGTCTGGACGGAGGGGGCCATGGAGGCACTCCAGGACTGCTTTGAATGCTCTGAATGGGACATGTTCAAATCAGCAGCAACATATGACAACAAGATCAATGTTGATGAGTACGCCATGACTGTTTCAGCCTACATCAACCACTGCATCGAGGACGTCAGCACAACAAAGACCATCACCACCCGAGCCAACCAACGGCCCTGGATGACTGAGGAGGTCCGCCACGCGCTGAAAGCACGGAACTCAGACTTCAAGTCTGATGACAAGGAGGCACTGAGGACAGCTAGAGCCACCCTGAACCGTGCCATCAGGTTAGCAAAGCGGAACCATAACCAGAAAATCCAGCATCTGTTCCACGACGCCAACAACACCAGGAGCATGTGGCAAGGCATACGGGCGATCACAGACTACAACACGCCCCCTGCCCCGGTGGATGAAATTGATGCTGACTTCCTAAACGGACTAAATAACTTCTTTGGGAGGTTCGAGGCACTAAATCGCACTCTAGCAGTGAAGGCTGTCCCACATCAGGAAGAGGAGGTTCTCTGCCTTGACACAGCCGAAGTGTGGAAGACTCTGAGGAGGGTCAACCCGCGGAAGGCCCCAGGTCCCGACAACATACCTGGGCGGGTGCTCAAGGAGTGCGCAGGTCAGCTGGCTGGTGTCCTCACGGACATTTTTAACACCTCGCTGGAGCAAGCCACAGTGCCGGCATGCTTCAAGTCTGCCTCCATCATTCCAGTGCCAAAGAAACCTCAAGTTACCTGCTACAACGACTACCGGCCCGTCACACTGACTCCCATCATGAGGAAGTGCTTTGAAAGGCTGGTAAAGGAACACATCGTCTCCAGTCTCCCCCCAACACTCGACCCGTTCCAGTTTGCCTACCGGCGAAACCGCTCCACTGAGGACGCCATCTCCGCTGCTCTCCACCTGAGCCTGGCACACCTGGAGGAGAAGAACACCCACATGCGGATGCTGTTCCTGGACTTCAGTTCAGCTTTCAGCACCATCATCCCACAGCATCTGGTGGAAAAGCTGGAACATCTGGGCTTCAACACACCCCTTCGAAACTGGCTGCTGGACTTCCTCACCAACAGACCTCAGTCGGTCCGGGTCGGTCAGAACACCTCTGACGTCATCACCCTCAGCACGGGCTCCCCTCAGAGCTGCGTCCTGAGCCCCCTGCTGTTCACCCTGATGACATACAACTGCGTCCCCAGGTTCACCACAGATCACATCGTGAAGTTTGCGAATGACACAACGGTGGCGGGCCTCATCAGAGACGACAACGACCAGGACTACAGAGAGGAGGTGGAGCAGCTGGTGGGCTGGTGCAGTGAAAACAGTCTGATCCTGAACGTGGAGAAGGCGAAGGAGATCATCGTCGACTTCAGGAAGAACCGCCCCACCATGCTCCACTGCTTATCAACAGCTCAGCTGTGGAGGTGGTCAGCAGCACAAAGTTCCTGGGGGTGCACATCACGGACAACCTCACCTGGACTGTAAAAACTTCATCTCTAGTGAAGAGGGCACAGAAGCGCTTGTACTTCCTGCGGAGGATGAGAAGAGCCCACCGGCCCCCGCCCATCCTAACAACCTTCTACAGAAGCACCATAGAGAGCGTTCTGACCAGCTGTCTCTCTCTGTGGTGCGGAGGCTGCAGCGCCTCCGACTGGAAGAACGTGAGGAGGGTTGTTAGAGTGATAACTATCCTGTGTTTCAACCAGAAGGGTCATAAACTTTTATGACCTCCTGTAGGTCATGAGGCAGAATCACACGGATGTGTGACTTCCATCCAGCCAGTTGGTCAATTCACACTATCTTGTTACCTGCATCCTCCCAGACAATGATTACTGGCTCTTCTGTTTTAGGCCCGCCTGTTTGATGTTGTAAACTGTTAATAAAAGGCTTTGCTATGAAGGGATCGGTGGGAGAAGGTGATGGCTTTCCAAGCCAGAATCTTCTCTCCACCCGGCACACGCTGACGTCACAAAACCCTGTCTCTGTGTTGATCATTTTCCTTTTAATCTTTTAAACTCACATTTTTCTGGATTAAAAACCCAACATTTTTGGTGCTGAAAACCCGGGAGTCAAGATCCAATTGTCCAGGACCGTGCGGGACCAAGGCCAAGAAACTGACGACAGCCGTCCACCCTTTGCTGGACAGAGCCAATAGGTTGGTCCAGCCCTGCCCTGGACATCCTGGTGACGACTCAAGCTAAGGACTGATCTGCACAGAAACGGTACGCCTAAGGTTTTTTATTAAAAGCTGGTCTGAGACCATGTGAAAGCTATAACTAGTTGTAGTCGCTAGAATATTTGACAAACAGGGTTTGTTGTGAGAGATCTGGGATCGGTATTCTATGCGTTTGGGTCTGGGACCCTCTGTGTTCAAGCTATAACTGGTTGTAGTTGCAAGAATATTTGACGAAACCAAGTTTTGTTTACAAGTCTGGGACCTGGATATTCTGTGCGTTTGGGTCTGGGACTCTATGTTGGTTAAAAAATAAAAAATATTAGGCCTTAGGTGTGTGTGACTGTGTGAAAGTGTGTGAGGAAACAATCGAACCGCTGTGTACTGGACTAAATTCTTTAAAAATGGGACAAGGCAGTAGTAAGAAGGAAATGCCAGATGATGTTAGATGGATGGTGGCGTGTTGTGGTGGTGACCCAGAGTTTGCCAGAAAGTGGATTGAGAAGGAGGGCTGGGATGGAAAGTTGAGAGTTGAGCCGCTGACAAAGATTCAGCAGAAGGTGGAGATGAAGTTGGTGTATAAATCAAAAAGAAAACAAGCTAAATACAGAAAAGAATTAGAAGAGTTAAATAAGTGGATTATGCAAGCAAAAAATAAGGAAAGCCAAATACAACAGAAGAACGATAGAAAGACAGCTACAATTGCTGCTGTAAAAGTTAAAGCTGATGAAGAAACTGTTGTTTCCCGTATGCTTCCTCAATATCCTGATCCTAATCAAATTCAAGGGGGTGATGGGGTTCAAGCAGTGGCATCAGCTGCACAGGAAGGTGGAGATAAACCCCATCACGGTGAATGTGAACACAGCCATGCCACTGTTCCTCCTCCAGTAGCCCCACCATCGTGTGGTGATATTGGAGGAGCAGGAGCAGGCCCCCTGTCCGTGTCGTCCTCTGTGGATGGTATGGAACTCAGTGCCTCTGACTCTTGTGAGCATGAGTTGGGAGGATCAGGGAGGGATGTGAAGCTTGATTCGAAGTGTTACAGGGATGATTATCAAGTGGAGGCTTGTGGAAGGGGCCCATCTGCCCCTATTTATCCAAGATTGGCTGAATTAAAAAAACAAGAACAGGACCAAGATCCTGGGAGGGGGGCATGTGCTTTTCCGGTGTTGGAGGTGGCCAACCCTCATTGTGGTCAACGCACGGGACCCCAAGATGGTGACCCACTGGATTGTGGACCCACTGTTCTTGTGTGTGGGCCATGGACAGATGCAGAGACGCGGACTGCCTGTCAAGGTTTACCTCCAGCCAGACAGAACCCAGTTAAATGGTTCGAGGATGTTAAAAATAGATTGAGAAAATTCATGGCAGAAACAGGAAAGCCATGGGCAGAAAACGAACAAGATGACATTGACCCGCTAACTAAGTGGATGCTGAAGCTTTTCAGCGACAAAACTGTTCGGAAAACATGTAATCTGCCTAGTGCTCCTTTTGTTTCCCCACAGGAAGGCCTGAAGCCTGGAGACCGAGTGCTGATTAAAATCATCAAAAGGAAAACTTGGAAAGCTCCGAGCTGGGAAGGACCCTACAAAGTGCAACTAACAACCCCCACTGCCGTGAAAATCCAGGAGAGAGACACTTGGATCCACCAGAGTCATTGTAAACTGACTGAACTTTCCACAGCAAAGAAGCCCAATTACCTTCACAGGAACCCCATAACTAAGAGCTGATGAAGATGGAAAAACTAATGACATTCATCTGCCTGGTGGTGACCGTTGGAGTGGTGTCTCTAGGGACTCAAACTGACCATCTGAAACAAAGGAAGAGCAGGATGATTTTTGATGGATCCACAGAAAGTCATCCATACGGTGCAGTTCCAGCACCATGGACAGTTTGGTTCACCATGGGATCATGGTGGCAGGTACTGATGAAGATAGCTTTACCATTTATAGGATTGTTAATCATATTTTTCCTTTTTATTTGTTGCTTAATACCATGCCTGCAATCAATGTTCCAGAAAATGATAGGAACCACTCTAATCCAATATTCAGCTATCAATTATGCTCAACTCCGCCGAGATGCTGATGAAGATAATGATGATGATGAAGTTATGTAATCTTTTACAGGGATAATGGTCGCCTCCTCGGGAGGGGCTGGGTAGGAATTTTTTCTCTATTGGAGAGTTTTTGCCTACTCAAGGGACAGATTATTTTTAAAGTTTTTACATTCTTTTTTACCTTTGTGCTTGAATTTTCCTTTTAATATTGTTGTGTTTTGCATATTAAACTTTGATTACTGAATTCCTTATCTGCAATGCATTCATGATGTATGTAGTGAAAATCTTTTTAGAAGTGCTATATGCTGATATTTTTATGTATAAGAGGAGGGAAATGTTAGAGTGATAACTATCCTGTGTTTCAACCAGAAGGGTCATAAACTTTTATGACCTCCTGTAGGTCATGAGGCAGAATCACACGGATGTGTGACTTCCATCCAGCCAGTTGGTCAATTCACACTATCTTGTTACCTGCATCCTCCCAGACAATGATTACTGGCTCTTCTGTTTTAGGCCCGCCTGTTTGATGTTGTAAACTGTTAATAAAAGGCTTTGCTATGAAGGGATCGGTGGGAGAAGGTGATGGCTTTCCAAGCCAGCATTTTCTCTCCACCCGGCACACACTGACGTCACAAAATCTTGTCTCTGTGTTGATCATTTTCCTTTTAATCTTTTAAACTCACATTTTTCTGGATTAAAAACCCAACAAGGGTGGTGAGGACAGCAGAAGGAATCATTGGGGCTCCTCTTCCCTCCATTAAGGACATTTCATCACTGCGCTGCGTGTCCCGAGCCCGTAGTATCATCAAAGACCCCTCACACCCCCACCATGGACTGTTCTCCCTGCTGCCCTCTGGGAAGAGGTTCCGCAGCATCCGCTGCAGATCCACCAGGTTCTGCAACAGCTTCTTCCCCACTGCCATCAGACTGTTGAACCTTTGATCCAAAAACCGAACACTGCACCTATTGCACATTATCGGGCATCAAATGCTGCTGAACGTTTAACTTTTAGCCCTTTAATTTCATCTAATTTTTATTCTCAATAACGCATTTTTTGCACAAATGCCTATCTGCACTGAACCACTGCAATTTGCACACTGTCTCTTATCCTCTGCACTGTTCACACTTTGACCACTGCTGCACTTTTTGTATAACTCGTGCCATTTGAAATATCAATGCAATGTTCATAAGCTGTATGTAACGCAATTTCGTTATAAAGAAATAAAGAAGTCTAAGTCTCAGCAGATGGCCGCTCACACTGAGCCTGGTTCTGCTGGAGGTTTCTTCCTGTTCAAAGGGAGTTTTTCCTCTCCACTGTCGCTACAAGCATGCTTAGTGTGAGGGATTGCTGAAGAGTCAATGAGTCGATGCAATCAGCTGGTTTTCCTTAGATAGAAAACTTTGAATCACTTTGCCTGCATGATCTGGTTGAACTGGAAAGTGACCTGAGATGACATGATGTAAAGTGGAGCTATAGAAATTAACTGAATTGTATTGAATTAAAGTGAAGTTACACTCTTTATTATACTTTTTACTATATATACCTTAAACTTCTATGTTCATTATTAGGTTAAGGTGTTCTGCTTCTGTTACAAATACTACAGTACACTGTAAATGTATAGTGATAACTAGCCTGTTGGAAATGAAGGAGAAGATCAGGTACAGTACAAATATTTATTTTTATTTGTTGGTGGAGGTTAAGAAATAAGAGAATATATCATAAGGATTTATACTTCTTTGTGGTGGGAAGCAAAACATTGGGAGGGCCTGACCATTGTGTTTGTAACAGGGTTTTGTTTGTTCAAGTAGTTCAGGGATTTTAAATGTATGTTAGTTTTTCTATTATAATTGTTGCTCCTCTTGGTCATATTGGCGGAAATATTGCATCAGTGTCTTTTAAAATGACATGATGCGAAGTACGGAAATTAAATGCACATCCGGGAACTGTAGAGGCTTACAAAAAACAAAAAAAATTTGCAAGTCATGAACAAATTGAAAGCTTTAAACTCTAAAATGATATTCTTAAAAGAGATCCATCTGATAGAGGAAGATATTTTGAAGGTATATATGTAACTCCATTTACATCAAGAGCCAGGGTTGTAATGATACTAATTCATAAGTCTGTTCCCTTTCAGGTGACCAATGTTATTAAAGACAAATCAGGGAGATATCTGATTATTAAGGGGTCCATCTTACAAGAAACTCTAAACCTAGTAAATGTGTATGGTCTCAATTCTGACGATGACATTTTCTATACGGCTTCTTTCTTGCCCTTTCATCGCTGACAGGAAAATATATTATAGGGGCGATTTGTACTGTGTTTTGGACCGCTCCCTAGACAGCGCCTCTGGAGCTGACCGGACACACACCAGAAATAGAGAAACAATATGTCATTTTATGAAAGCATTAAATTTAGTACATCTATGGAGACATTTAAAACCTACTGAAACAATCTACTCATGTCATTTAAACACATTTAGAACATATTCAAGCATAGACTATTTTCTGACTTCAAAAGAATTACTTTCGAATATAACTGATTGTTGCTACGATAGCATTATCAGATCATGCTCCCTGTAATTTATTATATATTAACTACAACCTATGGAGAGACCCGCCTTGATGGTGCTTACACCAAAAATGGCTCAAGAATGAAAAAATTGTTAAATAAGTTAGAGAAAAAATAGACAAATATTTCAGTATCAATACCACACAAACTTCAGCCTGTATAAAATGGGATGCTGTTAAGGCATGTTTGAGAGGTTATATAATCAGTTACACCACACCAAAATCTAAGGAACAATACAAAAACAGACAACAATTAGAATCTAAGATTAAAATACTGGAAGGACAAATTTTTAGAAATGGCAACACAGGAAAAGAGAAGGAGTTGCTGTTATTAAAGGCGCAATATTAGAAAGAATCTGCAGAAAGAACAGCCTCCAGCTTATTAAGATTAAACCAATCATTCTATGAACAAGGAGAAAAACAGGGGAAACTCTTGGCTTGGCAAATAAAATTATTGGAAGTGCAAAAAAACATTACCTCTCTCATTAACGGGGAAACATTAGTAGACCCAATTAAAATAAACGAAGAGTTTAGAAGATACCTCCGATAATCAGGAGCATGATTTATTTCTAAATAAGTTAGATATCCCCTCGATAGAACACCTGGAAGCTAAAATTACGGAAGAAGAACTTAGTAGAGCTATTGACCTCATGAAGGCAGGGAAGAAGGCCCTATAGACTTTTATAAAGAACTTTGAAAAACAATTAATTAGTCCTATCGTAGAGATGTTTCAGGAGGCATATTGTAACGCTGGCCTACCAAAATCTATGACAAATGGTTTGATCTTTGTGTTACCCAAACCAGGGAAACCCAGCAATAAATGTGAGAACATGAGGCCAATAACTTTGCTTAATGCTGACCTAAAAATACTTTGTAAACTATTAGCAATAAGCTGATGAAGATTCTCAGCCATCTAGGTCGTAGTCATTCCATAAAAGTTTTAAAAACAATCCACTGGATTTCTTTCTCAATTCAAGTGTCATGACATTTGAATTGAGAAAGCTTTCTCGAGGGGAAGCGAAAAGTCTTCAAACATTGGAAACCAAGTCCAGTGGATTGTTTTTTAAACTTTTACGGAATATTAGCAATACATTTACAAGACTCACTTCCTACAGTGATACTTAGGGATCAAAATGGCTTTGTTTTGGGACGGCAAGGTCTACACAATGTGAGGCGACTTCTAAACATTATTCAAGATTCGGGTTTTAAATCAGGAACCGCATTTCTTTCTTTAGATGCCGAGAAGGCATTCGACCGAGTCAAACGGCCCTATCTATTCAACATTTTAAACCGTTTTGGTTATGGAAATTATTCTAAAAACTGGGCACTGTTAGGAATCCAGTTTGTGTGGGTTGTGCTTTTGTTTCTCTTCCCTCCACCACCAGGCGGCGCCTGGTTCTCGTTGGCCTCCTCATTCACCTGAGGATGGTTTCCTCATTAACTGAGGACTCTTAAGCTGCTGACTGCCACTACCTCGACACCAGAGTATTTGCCAGTTTTGGGTACTCTAGCCAAGCTGAGTTTTACTGAGTCAAACTGAGTTTTTGTCAACCTGAGTTTTAACCTTGCTGTTTTTGTCTTTACCTCTTGGCAGGAAGTCCTCCTGCAAACTGGATGTTTTTGGACCCGGAAGGATTCTCTGAGCATCAAACTGAGCTGAGGATTTAAGCTAGTGGTTTGGATCAACTTTTCCCCCCAGGATTGTTTGGGCGTCTCTCTGAGCAGGGGATTCATCTCCACAAGTAACCGTTCAAGTACAGCAGCAAAACTAAGTGGCAGTCAGCGCCTCCGTGCCTCAAGGAAACACTGCAACCTGGGTAAACCCTATCCGCCCTCCAACGAGCAAGTCATTCACTGGAACAACCCACACCAACTGGATTCAACAAGGGACACCTTTTTCTGGAAACGTGAGTCCTGTTGCCTTTATTCCCTTCTTCAAATCGAACACACGAATTTCCCACTGAGCCTGAACTAACCGCAGAATCTTCGCCTTCACTTTTCAGTCCCGGTTCGACAGTGTTCATAGCAGCACTGGACTGCTCTCAACCTACTCTTAATAAAACCTGTTAATCTTTTCCCTGTTCTCTCTGTGTGGGCTTCTGCATGTGGGTCAGATCTCTAGATAAGTCATGAGAGGCACACTTATTATATTTAAATCCTACAGAAATATTAACAAATAAAAATGTGTCTAAACCAATTGCTATCAAACGAGGATGTCATCAAGGATGTCCTTTGTCCCCATTGTTGTTAACATTGGCATTGGAAGCACTTCCTATAGCTGTAATGTCCCATAAATCTATAACAGGCATTACAATTAAACTAGCAGAACACAGAATTTCATTATACGCAGATGACATAATCCTGTTCATTTCAAACTTAAAAGAATCTATTCCAAGCTTGGTTTATTTGATAAGGGAATATGGTCATATTTCAGGCTATAGTATAAATAAAGCTAAATCTTCATTATTAATGTTGGATAGAAAAGAAATTTCCCCGGAAATGAGCTCAGAATTTAGGGTTGTTAGAGAATTCACATATTTAGGAATCAACATAATATTAAATCTAGATATGATTGTAAAGAAGAATTATGAACGTTTAACAAAAGAGATCATTGAAAATATCAATAGATGGATGCCTCTTCCCTTATCACTGATTGGCAGGATTAACACTTACAAAATTAATATACTTCCAAAAATACTGTATATTTTTCAGAATGTACCCCTACCGCCTCCTGTAAACTGGTTTAATAATAAACGGCCCAGGGTTAGAATGTCGCTGTTACATTTACCACACAAGGAGGGAGGACTAGTGTGTCAGAATCTGAAGTGGTATTATTGGGCAGCCCAACTTAGAACTATTAGACACTACTTAAATGCCAGGGATGTCCCTGAGTGGGTAGAAATGGAATCTAAATCAGTAACTCCACCATTACCTGTATATTTTTTTCTGACTCTATCCCAGAACTATTTGGGGAAAACAGCTAATTCTATTGTTAAAAATATGATCAAAATATGGTATGAT
>NW_024037884.1:40000-147505 GCF_016077235.1 Cyprinodon tularosa
TCTGGTTGGAAGTTATATGTTCAACCAATCGTTTGGTTAAAGGTCTACTATGCAACCGGTGTTGATTTTCCAGCGAGGCTCCCCCCAGAGGGCGAAAGTAAAAGTGCACTGTCGTAAATATGCACAGCTGTTCTCCTGGTTTCTCCGTCAAGCCAGGCGCGGTTGTTTTGAGCTTAGCAGACAGGCGAACGCAACGAATGACTAATGCTGCGTTCACACTGGACGTAGCTGGCGCGACAGAAGCAGTGAGTTTACATGCAAAGTCAATGGTTGACGCGCCTCAAGGCGCAGCAAAAGGTCCCACGGCGCGTTTTGAGCAGCAGGCGCAGTGCGTCTGAGCAGCTGAAGCAGCGCGTCGGGCGCGTTTAGGCATCTGACGCGCGTGACGCGCCGCAAACGCGCTGCTGCTCGAGATGGAACAATTTAATTTTTGTTGCTCGACGCACCGCGTCAACCAATCAGAGAAGCTGATCTGGGACCTGGCAGGGAGAGAGACACAGCGCTGATGATCAGAGCGCTATGATCACTCCTCTGAAACAGTTTATTGACGCCTAAATCAACTTAAAATGCAGAAATCTGCAGGCAGAATATGTTGGCTTTTATTATCCTGCTGCCTGCAGTTTGGATTATTTAGATGAAAAACACCTACCAGCTGCCGCGGTGAACCGCGAGGAGGCGACCCGGCCAGAGGCTGCTGATGAAGGGATTCCTACTGTCGGCGCACCGCTGGTATGTGGGGGTCTGAGCGGCTCCGACAGAAAAAATATTGGAAGGCAGGATGATAATCTGAATGAACTGACGGCACTGATTATGTTTTCAGGTGGATTTTCTCACTTAAAAACATATTAAAACTACTTTATTCCCACTGATCACAGTAAATATAGCTGCAAGGCAGAGAAAGGATAGAGTAGCTCCGCCCAACGCGCGTCAGACACACTTTTGTACCGCGCAGCCAGAGCAGCAAAGCTGCTTCAGCCGCGCGTCAGAACTAACTGGTACAAGCAGCAAAAATGAAGCAGCAGACGCGATTTTGCTGCTCTTGCTGTGTCCGGTGTGAAAGCAGGACTGCACAAAGATCGCCACTGTGCTAGCAATGAGCATGCTTTTAACTGGGGGGTGTAGTAGTTCTCGCCGTAAAGCAAGACCAACTCTCGCGAGACTTCTGAGCCTGTGGGTGCGGGCCGATGGCTCCTGCAATTGCAAGTGCGGTATTTCCCCCACAGACCACCAGGGCGGCCGAGAATACCTTTGTTCAAACTCATTTAATCATCCAAAACGTTATGGAACACATTAATTAACTGAAAAATGTTGCATAGTGTGCCTTTAAACCAACAAATCTAATTTGGCAGTGTTTTTAAACAACCTATTTTGGTAAAAGGACAAACCAGTACAAATTGGTCACATTGGTGAAAATGTTGGTTAAGTAGTATAGCAACTTCCAAAAGCCAAGGCCGGGTTTCAAACTGATAACCTTGAATACAAAGGCAAACTCTTTCAGCAGTTGTCACTTTCAGCACTAACTTAATACTAGAAGGTTATACTTCTAAATACCAATGTTACAACTGCAACCAGTGGCTTTGTCAGTTTTTGATAATTTTTTTTTGTCTTACCAAAACTCTTTTAACCAACTAGAGTGGTTGTAAAAGCAACCAATCTATTCTTAGAATCTATCCAACTGACCGCAACACTCCTACAAACTCCCTCATCTTGACTTTAAATGCCTGTCAAACTTTGCAGTCCATCTGAAACACTTCCTAAAACCCAGAAATATATTTTTTCTGGTTAGGTTTCCGCACTTTTACAGTTTTCTGGATGTTTGATCCAGATAAGTGGAGCATAGGAACTAAATGCTGCTTCTCCATGTTTAGTTCTGGTTCTAGGTATGAAGAGCAGGCTGGAGCCAGAAGACCTGAGTGGTCTGGAGGGTTGATCCACTGATAGCAAGTCTGTGATGGATTTAGGTGCTAAGCCATTCAGAGATTTATAGACTAACAGAAGGATTTTAAAGTCAATTCTCTGAGATACAGGGAGCCAGTGTAAGGACTTTAGAACTTGGGGGATGTGCTCTACTTTCTTAGTCGTAGTGAGGACACGGGCAGCAGCGTTCTGGATCAGCTGCAGCTGTCTGATCCACTTTTTAGGCAGACCTGTGAAAACACCGTTGCAGTAATCAATTCGACTAAAAATAAACGCATTACGGATTAGTTTTTCCAGATCATGCTGAGACATTAGTCCTTTGATCCTGGAAATGTTCTTCAGGTGATAGAAAGCCCACCTTGTAATTGTCTTTAAATGCTTTTGGAGGTTCAAGTCTGAATCCAGCACTACACCTAGATTTGGGGCCTGATCAGTGGTTACTAGCTGAAGCGACTGAAGCTGTGTGCTAACTTTAGATCTCTCCTCTATTGGTCCAAAGATTATTACTTTAGTTTGGTTTTTATTCAGTTGAAGAAAATGATGGCACATCCAGGCATTGATTTCTTCTAAGCATTTCCTCAGTGCTTGAACTGGTTCATAGTCACCTGGTGACATGGTGATGTAAAGCTGTGTGTCGTCTGCATAGTTATGGTCGCTGATGTTGTTGTTTTTTATTAACTGAGCAAGAGGGAGCATGTAGATATTGAATAGGAGGGGACCCAGGATGGACCCTTGGGGAACCCCACATGTGATTTTTGTCATCTCTGATGTAAAGTTCTCTACTGATACAAAAAAGTCCCTGTCCTTTAAGTGGGATTTAAACCAGTTGAGAGCTGAACCAGAGAGGCCGACCCAGTTTTCCAGGCGCTCTAACAGGATGGAGTGATCTACAGTATTGAACGCTGCACTGAGGTCCAATAGAACCAGCACTGTGGTTCTTCCACAGTCTGTATTTATACGGATGTCATTAAACACCTTGATAAGGGCGGTCTCTGAACTGTGGTGAGCACAGAAACCTGACTGGAACACGTCAAAGCGGCTGGTCATATCTAAGAAAGTGTTTAACTGTTGAAACACTGCTTTTTCAATAATCTTACTGATAAAGGTTTGATATGGGCCTGTAGTTCTGGAGTAGTAGTTTGTCTAAATTGTTCTTTTTCAGCAGTGGTTTAATATTTGCTGTTTTTAGGGACTGCGGGAAAACACCTGACAGAAGGCACGTGTTTATTATCTGAGTCAAATCAGACGCTATGACAGGCCAAACTTTCTTAAAGAAAGCTGTGGGTAGAACATCAAGGCAGCAGGAGGAGGAACTTACCTGCTGAATGATTTCCTCTAAGCTTTTATAGTTTATTTGGCTGAATTGGGACATTTGGTCAAGATCAATTCCAGTTGGAGACAACTTTGGTACTGAACTTGATATGGATGTATAAACTGATCCTCTGATCTTTAGGATATTCTCATTCCGAAAGCGACCTTACAATGGTGAATAGAATGAAGCTATCTGGCTAAACCTGTAATCCTGCTTCTTGGTTCAGGCCTCTAGGCTCAAAGAAATTCCCATCAGATCCTCCATAGAAACTCAGGACTCTGGTTGGTAGCTCCACTCCTCCTTGTTCAAATCTAGACTTGCATCATAGGCAATCATCAAGTTGGTTAGTCTATTTAGAACCATTACTTCACTGTCACTATGCTTTTCTTTCAGAGCTTCTGTGAAAATCCTAAATCTGAGCCATTTCAGTCACCTCAGAGTGGTTAATGCATGTGGGCACAATGTCACTAAAACTGTGACACCAGCTTTTTTTAATTTGAGCCTATGGAAGAGGCTGATGGTCTCTATGATTGTCACCCAGTGAGGTTGTGTGTGAATGTGTGGCTAATGATCAGTTACTTCATAGTGACAATGCAAGGTCCATTTCCTTGGAATATGATATCTTATTGGGGCTTGCAGGAACCTTTCAACTGACAGATATGGAAGAGAAGGTTTCAGTTTATAAGGAGTCTGATCTACAAGGCTGAGTCTGCCCCCACTGCTCAAGAGGGCTGAGATATCCCTTCATCATTATGGCCCATCCAGATCACTGACTTATTTCAGGAGGTCATCAAACTCAGTCTAGGCCTGGTAAACCAGATATTTGGCTGCAGCAGAGTGAAGGTCTACAGGATAATGCCCAGTGAACTGTCTGCATGTATAAATCTGTACTGGAAACCAAACCTTGGGATAAAGGACTCAATCGATTAACCACGGCAGGTTCGCTGTTTTAGAGTTCAAACTACTTCATTGATCAGTCAGTGTCATGATGACGTGTCATTACCTTGTATTGTCTGGCAATGTTGCTCTCGTGTCCCTCCTCAACTTGTTTGAATTTATTTTCAAGACTTTTCAGCTGAACCTCCATCCTCTCAACAAACTGCATGTCTCTCTGGGTCCGCTGGTCCAGAACCTCAATAGACTGACTCATGTTCTGAACCTGGATAGCATAAAATCATTTCACAAGAACCTTAATCATTCTCAGTACTTAAAAAAAAAAAAAAAAAAAAGAAAACTTTATATTGATGTATTCATATATTTAATCATTTGTCATGAGGAGTATTTTACCTTCTCAAGTAATTGTCGGAGTTGTTTGGTTCGAGCATCCCTGGAGCAAACAGTTTGTTGTGGAGCCACAACTGTGCAAACGCATCTACCTTCAGTGTCCTGAGCTGAGCTGTACACCTGCCAGCCCTCCTCAGGGGGTGAAGGGCCCACCTGGAGGAAAATGAAGAATGGCAGTAGGAAAATGTCTGACTTTGGATTCATGATAACTGAGCTCACTCTGTACCGTTACCAATTTCCTTTACTGTGATCAAAATCTAGAATTAAACTAAACAGTTTTACAATTAAAAGGAAGACATTTTTTAACATGTTCATCAACAAATATAATAATAAAGGACATAGTCTAGAAACTTTGAATCAAATCAGAAAACCTACATTTTAAATATCTAAGACATTTGTCTTTTATGCATTGTTAGATGGAGTCCACATCTCCACAGAAAGTTGTTCCTGGAGACTTGGATAAAAATGAGACAGGTCAAGAACAGACAGGGGGGAATGTTTAGAGTGAAAATCAATATCCTGGATGGGAAGCCAAACGTCTTCAAAGTTGGAAACAAAGTCCAGTGGATTGTTTTTAAATATTTTGGAATCTGACTTTATTGTCTCTGTCAAAAGCCTTGAGATAACATCTGTTGTGAACTGAATGCAGGCAAAGTGAAATAAACTGAAGAGATGGTTTCATCTCCTCTTCTAAATATCTAGAGGACCAAGATAATCTACAGAGCAACTAATGAAAGAGGAAGCTGCTGTTAGATGAAACGGCTGCAGAGCCTCCTGCTAAACTCTCTAACCCAAACAAAGAAGGAACGCAGTTTCAGTGAGCTGAGGCTGCATTCCTCCTTAGTTTGTTAATGTTTTAAATTAACAACATAAAGTCAAACTTTAAGAACAAACCTGTAGTAACTTTCCTAGCTTCTGACCTAAAGACAGAACATCTGTGAACATTTGACTTTTCATTCCTTTCCTGTTCTGTATCTCTGGTTTCTCAGCTGAGGAAAAAAGACAAACAACAGAAACCAGGAGGATGGATTGATCATAAAATGTGTGAAACTGACAAAACATAAAAGTGTTAGAGATGTGTTAAACTTGCCCTGCGAGAAGGAATTGCTTAGTTTCTGTTTCTAAAATTAGAAACTGGAGATTTTATGCATTCTAGTCCAACTGCTTCATTTTCTGTTTCTCTGTTCTGTTTCTTCCCCAGACAACATTCGACTTTTAGTTTAAGCATCAAATTATCAGATTTTCTTTTAGACTCTGGAAGATCAAATGTATTATGTCTAACCTTTAAACTGTTTTGTTCCTTTATTCATGGATGTGGACCCAAGTTTAATCAACTTAACTTTGGTGGACTATGTTTTCATCAGACTAATTTGGTCAATATTAATTTTAATATGTTAACAACTCCTACACAGTTTAAGTAAACATATTGTTTGAGGAACCCTTATTCGGACCTGACCTGAAAACATTTGTTAAAATATGTAATTTTTTTCTCTGTAATAAAGTTGGAGATAATCTGATCTGATTTTCAAATGTTTTGTTTATTTTCTCTTAAAACTATATTTGACAAGCAGGATCTATAAACCTGAACAACATAGGGGAATAAAAAAAGAGCATAAAGAGAAGTTATTAGGAACAGAGTCAGTTAATCAAAGGGGAACAAAGCCTTGTACCACATTCAATCTTAAAGCAGGATTTTTGTTACCAGAATGAAGTGAGAGCCGATCAGCAGCAGCTGCAGAAAAACATTGAGCAGATTCTCTTCAGATTCCATCTGTTCCTCCTAAGAACATCAGCTCACATCCAGCACTATCCGCCTGCTTGAAGACCACTAATCTGCTCAGTTAGATGGTCGCTACTTCACCTCTGTTCACCTGTTCTTCTGTCCCTGCCTATTCTTCCTGCCTCTTCTCCTTCTCTGATGCAACGGCAAAACCCAGTCGAGTGGAAACCAGATCCTGTAGCTGAGAGAGGGGGAGGGGTGATGTCAGAGAGTGGCTGTTGAAGAGATCTGAGGGAGAGGAAGGGTTGAGAAGAAGCAGTAGGAGGAGGTGTCTTTATACTCGATGCATTAAAATTAACTGTTTGCCTGGAAATCAAGGGTCTTTGGGCAGAAAATGTATTTACTTTTTCTCTTTTCAGATGTTCAGAAATAAAATGATGAAAACAATCCTTTTGGGGAAAGCCTGGTCTGATTCGGAGAGACGGCATCCATCCCACTTTGGATGGTGCAGCTCTTCTTTCTAGGAATCTGGCCACATTTATTAGTCCTCCAAAACCCTGACCACCCAGGGTGCAGACCAGGAAGCAGAGTTGTAGTTTAACAGACCTCTCTGCAGCTTCTCTACTGTTACCCACTCATTACTCCATCCAGACAGTGTCTTGCCCACGACCAAAATCTAATAAATGAGCAAATATTCCCAAAGGAGTAAATCATGATAATCTAATTAAAATCAAAATAACTCCAATTGGGGAAAAAGTTAAAATGATTAGATGTGGTCTGTTTAACATAAGATTTTTTTCCTCTAAAAGTCTGCTAGTTAATGACTTGATCTGTGATAATCACATTGACTTATGTTGCCTTACAGAAATCTGGCTGCAGCAAGAGGATTATATGAGCATAAATGAGGCAACTCCTTCTAGTTGTTTAAATTTCCACATACCCAGAAGTTAGGGTTAGGGTGAGGAGCAGGAGTGTTGGCCTAGTGGGTTAGAGCCCACTCAGCCCACCCCAAGGTGATGGGTTAAATACAGAGAGTTAATCGCTCTGTTGTGAGATCAATAAAGTTCAAATTTTATCCCTTTTCTTTCTAGCAACAATCTTTCAGTTTGTCTTACTGATCACTTCAAAGGCAGTTAATAATTATAATCTTAATTATAATCTTTTTGTAATGGCCCGGATGCGGACCACCACAACAGGTTAGTGACAATTTAAGAAGTTTATTGAGAAAACAGGTGATTGGGACGCCGACTCTCTGGCGTTCAGCTTCCGTGTGCTGACTGATATGACCTGATTTCACACGAGGTTCGGGCTCTGAGGACCAGACAGGAACAGGTAGTATGTCCAGTTGTAGGTTCAGACATCCAGCTGATAAGCAGAGGGGATTTCAGCGGGTTTGTTCAGTTTCTGATCCAGGTATGATCTCCAGTATCACAGGACGTAGGGGGGGCAGACAGGCTGGTGAACTTTCAGACTGACATGGGTCTTAGGCACAGGTAATCATTCCGGAATCTAGAGACTGACAGAGCTGGTCTCAGGCCGGCGGACAAATCCAAGAATGGGACAGGCAGGCTCAAAAATCAGAGGACAGAACAGGATCAATAACAGGCAGGCTGGCAGGCTGGCAGGCCGGCAGGCAACAGACAGGATTTCAAAAATAAGGCTGGAAGGTTCTCACCGGAATTGACTTGAAACAATCTGGCACTGGAGACTCATGAGGACAGAGCTTATATGCAGATGGAGACAGGTGAAACCAGTAGAGATGATTGCAATGGGGGTGGAGACTGAACCAGAGTCAGCTCCAGTGCCAGGATCATCACACTTTTGAACAGATTCAGTTATTCCAGTAAGTTAAACTCCTTTAGGCTAAAGGACAGTCGTTTGAGGACAATATCCATATTAAGGAAGAAAGATGGTAAGCAAGGGGTCAAAAAAGCCATCTTGGTTAACCTGGGAAAACCATCTCTCAACAGAGGAGGTGGTCTTACACATAACCTTTCACCCACCTGCTGGTGAAGATTCTCAGTCATCCGGGTCAAAGTCATTCCAAAAAAGTTAAAAAACAATCCACTGGACATTTCTTATCTTTCACACACCTACAATTTACTTTTGTTTAGACTACGACTTAGACAAACGTTATTGTCATTTTGTACACAGTGTGTACAAAATGAAATTTCTTTCAGTACAGCTTTCAAGACATGTTCATTCTTAAAGTGCATCAGTGATAAAAGTAAACACGATGATCAGTTCTAAACATAAGTCTGAGATATGATTTACAGTTGTTTTTCTTTTTATTCATCAGTTCATCAGTGTGATGGCGGTGGGGAAGAAGCTGCTGCAGAACCTGCTGGTCCTGCATTGAATGCTGTGAAGCCTCTTCCCACAGGGCAGCAGGGAGAACAGTCCATGGTGGGGGGGTGAGGGGTCATTGATGATGTCACGGGACACGCAGCGCTGGGATGAAATGTCTTTAAGGTCGGTTTCCTCCGTGGAGATGCATGACCAAACACAGAAGAGCGCCCTCCTCTGGACAACACTCTGCGCTACATCTACACCTGATGGACAAAGGACATTCTTTGGAAGACCAGAATGTTCACATTTTGGACAAAGAAGACAGGTGGTTTGAGAGGAAGGAAACCATCTATGTTAAGAAAGAAAAACCAACCTTAAACGGGGGGGGGGGGTGTCGGGCTCAGATTTCAGCTGTCAAAAACCTACAATGCAGCGATAGAGTTCATCGCTGCATTGTAGTCATTGACTGTGACCAACTGGATGTGCTCTCTTCATCCTCTGACATGGGAGCTGGCTCGGAGCTCGTCTGCCTGGCTGTGTGTTTCCTGGACGGGGCCGCCTGTGGAGCTGGTTGACAGTTGCCTTTTGTATCTATGCTTCTTTTTCAATGTCTGCTCCTGCCTCCTTGAACCCCAGTGGGCCTCAGCAGATGGCCGCTCACACTGAGCCTGGTTCTGCTGGAGGTTTCTTCCTGTTCAAAGGGAGTTTTTCCTCTCCACTGTCGCTACAAGCATGCTTAGTGTGAGGGATTGCTGAAGAGTCAATGAGTCGATGCAATCAGCTGGTTTTCCTTAGATAGAAAACTTTGTATCAATCTGACTGGATGATCTGGTGAACTGGAAAGTGACCTGAGATGACATGATGTGAATTGGAGCTATAGAAATAAACTGAATTGAATTGAATTCCTTCCCGCTATAAACGCAGCCCCAGTGCAGGAGAGCAGAGGACCTCACCTATTCAGCCAGGCCAAAAAAACCCTTTAACGGCCCCCCTTTTAGAGACATAGACAGGTATGGAGCACTGCAGTCTAACAAAGAAGCCAAACGACCCCCATTCCAAAGGGGGGGGCTCGTTCATCTGTTTCAATTTGCATGTTTTCAAAACAAAAACTTTGTTGGTCCACTCTATAAAGCCTTGAACACTCCTGACAATTTGAATTGAAAAAGCTTCCAGAATGGGAAGAGAAACGTCTTCAAACTTTGAAACAAGTCCAGTGGATTGTTTTGAATTTTCTTTTTTTGGAATTACTATGACCTGGATGACTGAGAATCTTCAACAGTGTATAGAGTAGGTATTTATATGAATAGGTATATATATATATATATATATATATATATATATATATATATATATATATATATATATATATATATATATATATATATATATATAGTTCTCACACATGGTATTAAATATAAACAGGTTATTGCACAGGGTATTAAATAGTAATTGCTCATTAACCATTGCAGCAGTTAATCAAGGATTAACCAAGAACTGGTTAATCCTTTCAAGAATCCCCCTAACGTTAGTCTTCTCCAGCAATTCACCAGTCTCAGTCATTTCCCCTACGGGCTTTGAACTGATCTTTGTGATCTCCCCTTCAGAGTTTCCGGTTCCGGTTCACCAGACCGCTGAAGTCCCGCTGAGATAACCCTGCATAATATCTCTCTCTGTTTTTTGTGAACCTCTTAATAAACCTGTTAACTTTTCCCCTGGTTCTCTGAGTGAATCTCTGCATGTGGATGAGATCTTTAAAGCCCATCATGACACTCCCAACTAGATTCCTGACACAGTGACACCACAGCCAGATCAAAGGTTGGGGAAGGAAGAGAAGTCTGTTGCACAGATTTTGGGAGCCCCCCCACCATACAAACCTGATGCCAATAAGCAGAAAGCCCTGGAGAACTCAGTGGCAAAGTGGATTGGTTCTGGCCTTCCTGCAAGGACCATCGAGGATGAAGACTTTGTGGATATGATGAAACAAGCTGACAAAAGGTTCAATGTGTGAAGTGTGATATATGTTAAAAAGAGAATCGGTGTGTGAAGAATTTTTATTCTGTACAGTGTTGACTAAAATGACAAAAAAGACTTAAACTTGACTAAGATTAAAATTGATTTTCATCATTTAGACTAAGACTAAATTAAAGAACCAAAGACATCATGGCTAAACCAGGAAAAGGTTCACAGGGTTAACAGGGTTCATGTAAGCAGGACATTAGTTGATAACAGGGTGACGATGTCTGACTGATAAAATAAAAGCTCTCTGCTAACCGCAAAGAAAAAACTAGAAGTCTATGTCTGTTTGGACATGAGCACGTTTCCGGCCTTTTCAATGGAGCTTCTGACTTCATGATAAACTGAGAAAAAAATCAAGCAGGAGAAGAAGAGGAGCAGAGATCGCCTTTAAATAAATCATGTTCCTCTACGGGTCGCCATGGAAACAATGTCTCCATCTGCAGCAGGCGCAGCATGAGCGTGTGTGTCAGATGGTTGTCAGCGAGATTCAGACGCACACACACAGTAAGAGCTGGACAGAAGCCAGCATTTCAGGGAGAGAAGAAGAAATAAGCTGTTCTTTAGTAAATGAACAAAATGTAGAAAATATTTGTGCAATAACTGGTTAAAAAACGAATTTAATGTTTTAATTTAATGTTAATATTTACAGCTTCCTGTTTTCTACAAACCAAATGCCTGAAATGTGCAGCATATCTGGGCTCTAGACACTGTAGAGGGAAAAATATTTTCCCATCTACTCCTCCTTTCCCCTATTTTAAAGCTCATTTTGTTTTCTATTCTACACAAAATGATTCACTCAGGCGGCACAGTGTATGGCGAGGCTAGACCTGAGGCTTATCTTGCTGAGACCTGAGAAGCTGTTCTCCAGTGGGAAATGTTTAGGAAGGAGAACCAGATTCATTTAGGTTCAAGGTTATTCTGCAAACTGTCTGCTCTATGTGGAACCCTCACAGTTTTTTTGTGTTTAGTGGTTAGAGCCAGAGCACTGGTGACTTGTTCTCCCTTTCCGAACAGTTTGTAGCACAGTCGGGGCCCTCCTCACAGCTAATGTTCCCATAAAAGGAAAGCTGGCGAGATGATGGCTTGGTGTCAATTTCCCGGGTGTGTTGGACCTACGCTTTCCATTGTTTGGTAACCGTTGTGGGGAGGGAAACTGTTTTAAATTGATTATTTTTATGTAGTATTTGCTGATGTGGTGTTTTTACACTGGGCCACACTGAGGGTCTGTCATCGCTAACTGTTAGGAATCCAGTTTGTGTGTCTCCGTTTTTCACCACCAGGAGGTGCCCCGTCTTCGCTGTCCCTCCCTGCACACCTGCAGCTCGTTGGATCATTATCTGGAGGAGTATTTGAGCAGTGGACTGTCACTACCTCAATGCCAGAGTGATTGCCAGTTTTGGGTACTCTAGCCAAGCTGAGTTTTGCTGAGTCTAATCTAGCTTTGTTTCTGAGTCTAACTTGCTTTTTGTCTCTGCTCCTTGCCTGGAAGCTTTCCTTTGTAACTGGATACCTGGACCTTCCCTCCCCTGGAAGGATAAACCGAGTTACACTGAGCAGGGGAAAACCTCGACATGTTCCGTATAAGTTCCCTTCAGAAATCCGAGTGACAGTCCGCTCCATTACTCCTCCGGGTCCAACGCTAGTCTAACCTGTCTGCCCTCCAACGTGCGCGCCTAACTCTGGATTCACCACACAGTCTGGATTCGAGGACTAACAAGGCCCCCCTCAAACGTGAGTAAATAACTGAGCTTCAAAGATTCCCACAGAACCTGAACTGACCATTGTCCCTCCCTTCTCACTTACCAGCTCACTGAGTTCCAGATCCATACCTGTATCTCCTTCAATAAACCTGTTAAACTTTTTCCATGCTCTCTGAGTTATTTCTCTGCACGTGGGTCAGATTTGTAAAACTGATCATGACAAGAGTGTGGTTATTCGACACTGAAGGTACGTAAGCTCTATAGCAGGGGTAACCAATAAAAAATCAGCACAGCCTGAATAAAGAAAATCATCAACCACTAAAGGTCCAGAGACATTTTTAATTATAACCTGTTACTTTAAACAGAATTTAACACTGAAATAAAATGAGGTGTTTATGCATCTATGTTATAAATCAATGAAAGAAGGAAATTCTAGAAACCTCTTTGATCTGGGAGTTAAATGACAGGTCCTGATCAAAAATAACACCAAGATTTTTTACTTTATTATCTGAAATCAGTTTAATCCCATCCAAATGAAGTGACTGACTAATCAGCTTCTTTTTCAGAGACTCTGGTCCAAAGACTATAACTTCTGTTTTGTCTGCATTCAGAAGCAGAAAGTTAAGAGTCATCCAGGTTTTTCTGTCTTCAGACATGCCTGTAATCTATGTAATGGGTTAGCTTCATCTGGATTTATAGACAGATATAGCTGGGTATCATCAGCATAACAGTGGAAATTAATCCCATGCTGTCTAATAACTCTACCAATTGGGAGCATGTATAAAGTAAAGAGAATTGGTCTTAGCTCTGATCCCTGTGGTACTCCACAGGTAACCCTGGAGCATGAGGAAGGTTTATCATTAACATGAACAAACTGAATTCGATCAGATAGATCAGATTTAAACCAGTCTAGTGCTGTTCCTTTAATTCCAACAAAATATTCAAGTCTTTCTAAAAGAATATTATGGTCAACTGTATCAAATGCAGCACTGAGATCCAACAGGACGAGCACAGATACAAGTCCATTATCTGAGGCCATGAGAATATCATTAGTGACTTTCACCAGAGCTGTTTCAGTGCTATGATGAGCTCTAAAGCCAGACTGAAACTCTTCAAAAAGTTCATTATGGTGGAATTGATCGCAAACTTGTTTGGCAACTACTTTCCCAAGAATTTTGGATAAGAAAGGAAGATTGGATATAGGTCTATAATTGACCAAGTCATCTGGGTCAAGAGACGGTTTCTTAAGCAGAGGTTTAATTCCAGCAACCTTAAAAGCTTTAGGTACATATCCCTGTAACAGAGATAGATTAATCACATCTAAAATGGAGGAGGAGATCAAAGGGAATACCTCCTTAAATAACCTGGTTGGAACTGGATCTAACATACAAGTTGAAGGCTTAGATGAAGACAATAATTTTGCTAATTCAGAAAGTTCAACTGGATCAAAGCAGTCTAAACCCGGTTCAGATTCCATGACTACCTCAGGTACAATCATAGATAGAGGAGTGCTTATGATCTTATTTTTAATAAGATCAATCTTATTTATAGAGAATCCCATAAAATCATTGCTGCTAAGAGCAGGTGGAATGGACGGTTCAACAGAGCTATGGCTCTGGGTGAGTTTGGCAACTGTATTAAAAAGATATCTAGGATTATTCTTATTCTCCTCTATTAATGAGGAGAAGTATGCTGCTCTTGCTTTACAAAGGGTCCTCTTATACAGCAGTAAACCATTTTTCCAGACTAGGAAGGATTCCCGCAGGCCTGTGGAGCGATATTTTCTCTCCAGTTTCCTAGCATTTTGCTTCAAAGTACGCAGCTCTGCATTAAACCAAGGAGCAAGCTTTCTATTTTTAACGGTTTTCATATTCAAAGGAGCTGCGTTGTCTAAGGCAGTACGCAGAGAACTAGCAACCCCATCAACAAAATCATCAACCAGTGAAGGGGAATAAGCTATGCACTGCTCAGTGACACAGAGGAGAGAGAAAGTGAAGCAGATTCTTTAAAATTTATAACTGCACTATCTGATAAAGATCTACTAAAATTGAACCTTCTTTTGGGGGAGGAGAACTCTGTTAAAGTAATCCTGAAGGTTATGAGAAAGTGGTCAGAGAGGACAGGGTTGTGAGGAAATACTGTTATTTCTTCACATTCTATGCCGTATGTCAGCACAAGATCCAAAGTATGAAGATGAGAATGCGTGGGACTATTCACATTTTGAACAAAGCCAATAGTGTCTAAGATAGCATTAAAGGCTGCTCTTAAGCTATCGCCTTCAATGTCAGCATGGATGTTAAAATCTCCCACTATGATGACCCTGTCAGTATTTAATACCAAATCAGAAAGGAACTCTGAAAACTCATCTAAAAATTCAGAGTAAGGACCTGGTGGACGATACAAAGTTACAAAAAGAAGAGGTTTTCTTGCCTTGAAATTTGGATCAGGGAAATTAAGGATTAAATGTTCAAAAGAGTTGTAGGTATTAACTGTTTTGGGAGTAATCAGTAAGTCAGACTGGAAGATTGTTGCTACTCCTCCTCCTCGCCCAGAACTTCTGTGGATGTGAAAACTTAAATAGCTTGAAGGAGTTGCCTCATTTATGCTCACATAATCCTCTTGCTGCAGCCAGGTTTCTGTAAGGCAAAACAAGTCAATGTGATTATCACAAATCAAGTCATTAACTAGTAGACTTTTAGAGGAAAGAGATCTGATGTTAAACAGACCGCATTTAATTGTTTTAACTTTTTCCCCAATTGAAGTTATTTTGATTTTAATTAGATTATCATGATTTACTCCTTTAGGAATATTTGCTAATTTATTAGATTTTGGTCGTGGGCAAGACACTGTCTGGATGGAGTAAAGAGTGGGTAACAGTAGAGAAGCTGCAGAGAGGTCTGTTAAACTAGGACTCTGCTTCCTGGTCTGCACCTTGGGGGGTCAGGGTTTTGGAGGACTAATAAATGTGGCCAGATTCCTAGAAAGAAGAGCTGCACCATCCAAAGTGGGATGGATGCCGTCTCTCCGAATCAGACCAGGCTTTCCCCAAAAGGATTGCCAATTATTAATGTAGCCCACGTTGTTTTCAGGACACCACCTAGACAACCAGCGGTTGAATGACCACATGCGGCTAAACATGTCATCACTGGTCAGATCAGGGAGGGGACCAGAGAAAATACGCAGTCCGACATTTTTTTGGCAAACTTACACACCGAAGCAACACTAATTTTAGTGACCTCCGATCGGCGTAACCGGGTGTGATTACCACCAGCGTGAATAACAATCTTACTGTATTTAACCTTATCCTTAGCCAGTAGTTTCAGGTAGGATTTGATGTGTGTTGATGTAAACCTGGGTTTAACCAGAGACTAAGCCATTCTCAAGCACATATCAAGGAGCTCATTCTGAGCCTGGATCCAGATTTATTGTTGATTCTGTTCATGGTGGAGAATCCTGCTTCACAGCAGCAGGTTGAGCCAAACATCCTCTAAATGTGCAGGATGTGGTGGGAGAAAAGAATTCAACTATTCACCCTAGTTAAATAAACGGAGATTGATGGATTTCATTCAGTCAGCACATTTATTAATATCTTTGCAAAGAGAGAACAGTTCATCATACGGCCTTAATGGCAGCATTCAGCCCTGTTCTGATCTGGGCAGCGTTTGTTCCTCCTTACTTACAACAATGGAAAGCAGTCAGAGTCAAAACTAATTACAGACACTTTGGTTAAACAGTAACATGTTATGAAGAAACCTTGATAAATAATCTGATTCGTTATGGGAAGAAGCTATGTCTGGTCTACAAACTGTTGGGATCTGGAGGTCTGTCCACTTTCTCCACCAGAGGGCATACTAGATCTCCTGGAGCCGGAGTTGATTCCAACCACCTTTCGCTCATCTGCTCATCAGGAGATCCGTATTTAAGGAGGCAGAGGACTTCTCTCCAGTGCCAGAGTGTTTGCCAGTAACTGTTAGCAAGCCTGATCCAACCAGCCTGTCTGAACCTCTGACTCCCTGAAAACCTGAACCTGATCTGTTTTCTCCTCTTTGCTTCCTAGATTGAGCCTGCCTGAAACCTGAAACCCTGAAGAGTTTCTCTGTCAGTAATCTGCCTGCCCGCTCTCAGAAGAACCTGGAAGGGAAACTTAAATCTGTTATCTGCCAACACTCAAACCAAGCTCTGCCTCCGTCTAGCCCTCAGCCTGCTGACAGCCTCTGGACCCTCAAGGTTCCCCCCCTCAGCCGCTCTGCTCAACTCCAGAACAGGTACAGCCCATTCGTGACCAGACCAATTCCCTTCTGGATCTGTTAATTCATTGTGCTTAAACATTACAATAAATCTTTGAACTTTTCTCCTGCCTCTGAGTGTTCTGCATGTGGG
Source organism: Cyprinodon tularosa (assembly GCF_016077235.1). Taxonomy (NCBI): domain Eukaryota; kingdom Metazoa; phylum Chordata; class Actinopteri; order Cyprinodontiformes; family Cyprinodontidae; genus Cyprinodon; species Cyprinodon tularosa. The sequence continues at coordinate 56,619 of NW_024037884.1, forward strand.
TTAGGCACCTGAAGCCAAACATGACAGAACACTCTGGCCAACAGACTAACCGAGCGGAATCACTCAAGAGGATGTTGGAGCAACAGCAAACTCTGATTCAGAGCCACGACACCGCCCTCCGTGAGTTAAACACACGTCATGAACAAACTAACCGCTCATTACAGGAAATAGCCGGCTATCTACAAAATGCTACTCCTGGAACGGAGACCGTTCAACTTCCGGTTCAAGAAACTAATTCTCCACTCAGGTCAGAACCCGGTCCGTCGTTTTCTGAATTCTGCCCTTCACTTCCAAAAAAGTTTTTTGGCAATCCAAGTAAGTGTAAGGGATTTTTGTTCCAGTGTAAACTCATTTTTGAACATTCGCCGTCCAGTTTCCCTAATGACAAGAGGAAGATTGCCTTTATTCTGTCTCAATTGTCCGGAAAAGCCCTCGAATGGGCGGAAGCCAGATTTGCATCTGAATCTAGTTTTGATTGTTCTTTTGAGGAATTTATCCAAGAATTCATGCAAGTATTCAACCAAGACACTGATAAGTCCACCGAATCTGGTCTTTTGGAATTAAAACAAGGAAACAGAGCCGAATTTTCAATCGACTTCCAGGTTTATTAAATTCTTTTTATTGGGTTTTCAGAAGGTTTTTTTTTCAAAACATACAATACATACAAACACAAGAAAAGTGGAAGATAGATACAAAATTACCCATGTTCTGAAGTGGTTCAAACTAAAAGAAAGCTGTTAATCATAAAAATATGCATTAGTATATCAACACTGGTTGCTGGAATGACAATATGAATAAGTAACAACAAAATAATTACAGACCGGATCTAAAATAGAGAGGAAAAGGTTGCCAAATCTTGTAGTACTTTTGCTCTGATCCATTCACAGTATGCCGAAAATGTTCAAGTTTTAAATGAGACATAACATCCTCGACCCACCGTTTAAAAGATGGTGCAGTTGCATTTTTCCACCCAAACAGTATTATGCGTCTTGCAAGCAATGTCATGAAGGCTATAGCGTCTGCCTGATGAGGGGTCATGGGCACACTTGGAGGAACAATCCCAAACAAAACAGAACTCGAGTTTGGCAAAATAATTCTTTTACATACATGTGAAAAGACCTTAAAGATTTTCTCCCAGAATTCATTTAGCTGGGGGCAGTGCCAAAACATATGGCTAAGATTGGCTGAATTATGCCCACAGCGTCTACAGGAGGGATCTGCTTCAGTGTAAAGTCTGGCTATTTTACTTGGTGACATATGTAACCTGTGCAATACCTTAAACTGTAGTAAACCATGCCTGACACAGATAGATGTAGAATGAATTTTCGAAACAGCTTTTTGCCAGGTAGTTTCAGTTAGTTGTTCACCAAGTTCTTCTTCCCATTGCGTTTTTAGATGGACAAGAGATGGGGAAGCTTCACATTGTATTTTGTTGTAAATTACTGATATTAGACCTTTCTCAGAGGGATCTAGGTCGAAGCATTCATCAAGCCATGATTTTGAAGGCATGGTTAATGAAAAGAACTTCTTAACAAAGCTACGTAATTGGAGATATTTGAAAAAGTCTGTTTGTGGGATGTCAAAGTCAGTCATTAATTGTTCAAAAGATATAAATACATTATTTTGGAAAAAATCTTTGACACATCTTAGTCCTCTTCTATGCCATTGTTGATAAGAGGGGTCAATTAGTGATGGTTTAAAGTGATTATTTTGCTGAATAGGAGCTGAGATTAAAGGTTGTTTAAATTTAAAATGAGTTCTAAATTGACACCATATTTTTAGTGCTCCCTGGACAATAGCATTGTTAGTCAGCATGTGTTTACCCAATGGAAGTGGACTACATAAGAGGGATGACAGTGAGACTGGGTTACAAGAGTGCTGTTCCAGCTGCACCCAAGATGGGGATTCAGCACCCAATCCATATGCGGCCCAAAAGAGAAGTTTGTGGATGTTTGTTGCCCAATAAAAATATAGGAAATTAGGCAGAGAAAGCCCCCCTTCCTCCTTCCGTCTTTCTAGAAATTATTTTCTGCTCCGAGGAATGCTTTTATTCCAGATGAACATGGACACAGACTTATTTAGTTCTTTAAAGAAGGCTTTAGGAATGAAAACGGGTATTGTTTGGAACAGATATAGAAGTCTAGGCATGATTATCATTTTAATGGAATTGATTCTTCCTGCCAGAGATAGGGGAAGTTTTGACCATTTATCCATGTCTTGTCTGGCTTTTTCCAAAGCTTTTGTGAAATTCGTTACATATAATAAATTATAATTGTAGGTAACAGATACACCTAGGTAATTAAAGTCACTTTTGTTATTGTAAAGGGGAAAACCTGGTAATCTAATTGTTGAGCTCTTTTATTTATCGGGAACAGCACACTTTTAGTCATGTTCAATTTATATCCCGATACTTGACCAAATTTGTGTATAAGTTCTAGCGCAACAGGAATAGTAGTAAGTGGATCGGACAAAAAGAGGAGGAGATCATCAGCGTATAAGGCTAGTTTATGAATTTGTCCACCTCTCTGAATACCTGCCAACTGCCCAGACTCCCTTAACATTATTGCCAGAGGTTCAATGGAAATATCAAACAAAATTGGGCTCAATGGACAACCTTGCCTTGTCCCACGCGAAAGGGGAAAGAAGTCAGACACAATCTTGTTTGTTCTTATAGAAGCCTGGGGTGCCGCATATAAAATATTGATCCAAGAGCAAAAATTAGGACCAAATCCCATCTTTTTTAAAGTGGCGAATAAAAAACTATACTCAACCCTATCAAATGCTTTTTGCGCATCTAGGGAAATCGCTACTTCTGGAATGGATTCATTACGCTGATAGATAATATTGAATACCCGTCGAAGATTAGTTGATATTTGCCTTCCCACCACAAACCCAGTTTGGTCCGGGTGTACCAATTTTGGAAGAACAGTCTCCAGTCTCCCTGCTAGCACCTTTGCTAATATTTTATAGTCACAATTGAGGAGACTGATAGGCCAATATGAATCACAATGCAGTGGATCTTTAGATTTTTTCAATAATAGGGAGATTGAGGCTTGTGTCATTGTTGTGGGGAGAGCTTGCTTGACCATTATTTCTCTAAAAACTTTTAGCATCAGAGGGACTAGTTTGAGGGCAAATGTTTAAAAAAATTCTATTGGATAACCATCTGGTCCAGGACTCCTGCGGGACCTCATCTTTTTGATGGCATTGTTTATTTCCAGTAGTGATATGTCTGACTCTAGTCTAAGTCTGTCTGAATCTTCTACAGTTGGTAATGGTAGTTCACTGAAAAAATCCTCAATCTGTGCTAGATCATTGGTTTCTGAGGTGTATAGGTTTTCATAATATAATTTAAATTTCAAATTTATTTCTTTCTGATCAGTATGTACATGTCCATGTTCACCTTCAATTGCTGTTATAAATCCAGCTGTTGCTGATTGCTTTAATTGGTGTGACAGAAGCTTGTTGGCTCGGTCACCATATTCATAGTATGTTGCACGGGACCTGAGATGGAGGTCAATAGCCTTAATGTTGGTGACTACATCAAGTTGACTTTGAAGAAGGGTTCTCTTTTTATAAAGATCATCAGAAGGTGAAATGGAATGAAGTTGATCAATTTCTTTGATGCTATCAATTAACTCCGAGGCTCGCTTATTTCTCTCCCTACTCTCCCCCGCAACAAAGGAGATTATTTGTCCCCTTAGATAAGCTTTTAAGGTTACCCAGAGTATGGAGTAACTTATCTCTGGGGATTCGTTAAGCTCTATGAAGAGATCTATCTGCGAATTGATGAATTCAATAAATGTTTGGCTTGATAATAGTCTGGGATTAAGTCTCCATAGAAAAGAAGAGGTCACATTATCTGGAAAATGAATTTTCAAAATCACAGCTGCATGGTCAGAAATCACAATGCTGCCATATTCTATATCAGAAATCAAGGGAAGTAATTTTTGGTCGACAAGAAAATAATCAATTCTGGAATAACTTTGGTGCACAGGGGAGAAGAAAGAGAATTGTTTAGATGTTGGGTGCTTGAATCTCCATGGGTCTATTATTCCATAAGCATCTAGAAAGTCATTTATACATTGGGCTGACTTGTTTGGTGTTGTAGTTTTAGGGCTGGAGCGGTCGAAAATTGGCTGTAAGGCACAGTTCAGGTCCCCTGCTAGTAATAGTTCATGTGAATCTAGATCTGGTAAGAGGGAGAATAAGCTTGTAAAGAAATTTGCATTGTCCCAATTTGGGGCGTAGACGTTCGCCAGAACAACAGGTCTGTTAAATAGTTTTCCTTGTGTAATGACATAGCGTCCGTTTTTATCTCTTATGGTTTTGGTCTCAACAAACTGGACATCTCTGTGAACCCTCCTCTAAGAAGTCTAGAATTGTCCTTATTCAGCAAGTTTGTCTCCTGTAGGTAAACAATGCAACTATGTAATTTACTCAAATGTGAAAATATTTTGTTGCGTTTGATTGGGTGATTCAATATGCCAACATTCCAGCTAACCACTGTTGTAGGAGTTATACCTTTACCAGCCAATATTGAGACAGTTCAATAAAAGGGTATTGGCGATGGGTAAATAAAAGGTGTAAACAAAGGTGGTATATGCAATATGTAAAAGAGAGGCATCTGTCTTCCAAAAAAAAAAAAAAAAAAAACACACATTGGGGGAAACAACACCCCAAAAACAAAACAGAAATAAACTCTAGTCCTAAAAGTGGACCGACATACTTCCCGTGTAAAAACTCCAAATCACACTCCATAGAAGTAATAAAGTGCTTACCATGTCACCCCGCACAGGGACAATTGTATCTTTTATTTATTTTTATTTATTTTTTTGCTGTATTATAGCCAAACTATGAACAATTACATTATCAAAAACTAATATTACTTAAATTATAGAGCTATAATGTAATTTTAATGTAACCTCGACAACAGTATTGTTAATTACTGAACTTTAATGATAGAAAACGATGGTGTACTAGAACAGAAACAGAATCATTAGAAAGTTCACCTTTTCCCGTTCAAGCAGTCTTGCATTCTTTCAGGACGAAGTCCTTTGCCTTCTTGGGGTCGTTGAATCTTTGTTCACGGCCATCAGGCGTTGTGATCCTCAGTATAGCGGGGTACCTCAAGCCGTAGCGAACTCCCGCACAGCCGCGGAGCAGGCCCCTCACCTCCGTGAACGCCGCGCGCTGTTTACTTACGGCCTGGGTAAAGTCTGGCAGGACTCGAATGCGATCTCCATCCGCGGTCTTTATCACTCCAGCCTCCGTGGCTTTCTTCAGAAGCATTTCTTTCTCAGACTTCCAGGTTAAAGCAGCTGGAATGATTCTGCGCTCAAGAGCGCTTATTTTCATGCTCTGGACGAATCTATTAAAGACGAGCTGGCCACTCTCAATGAGCCAGCAACCTTGGAGGAGCTCATTAAGTTAACAATCCGGTTGGATAACAGACTGCGAGCCAGATTTAAGTCCAGATTTAGAAGCCATGTTTTTTCTGTTTCTGCCCCAGCAGCTAAGACTAATGACACTTCTTTTCCCTCAGTGTCCTCTGAGGCGGAGTCCAGATCAAAGAGCCGGAATCAACCTGTATCTGTTCCTTTATCAAAGACTCATTACGTCTCTCCCTCCACAGAATCCTCAGAAGTAGAGCCAATGCAGATCGGTCATACCAGGCTCACATCCTAGGAGAGGCAAAGGAGAGTTAGGGGGAACCTTTGCATGTACTGTGGAGAACCTGGTCACTTTGTTTCAACCTGCCCAGCTAAGGTAAAAGCCGGGGTCCGCCAGAGGAAATGAGGAGTCTGGCGGACCATTTTCAAACTGAGAAATCTCCTCGCCTGCTGTTACCGGCAACTCTGTTTCTCACAGATCAATCCCTCACGCTTTCTGCATTAATAGACTCTGGTTGTAAGAAAAATCTAATAGAATCCAGTCTGGTTCAACAATTGAACATAGAGACCACTCCATTGAATAAACCTCTGAGAGTCTCGGCCCTCGACGGTAAAAGATTACCTTAGGTCACACATGAAACTAAGCCCCTCGAACTCTGGAACTCACAGAGACAGTATCTTTTTTCGTGTTTCCATCAGCCAGTTCATCCATAGTCCTTGGTTTCGAGTGGCTTCAACATCATAACCCACACATCAATTGGTCCAAAAGACATGTTGAGTCCTGGTCTGCATCCTGCCATGTTTCATGTCTCCGCTCCGCTGCACCTTCGACTCAGTCTCCGGCCAGCCGTCAGGAGGCTGACCCGCCTGATCTTTCCTCTGTACCTCCTGACTACCATGTCCTAGCACCTGTTTTCAGTAAGGTTAGTGCTCTTTCTCTTCCCCCGCATAGACCTTATGATTGTGCAATTGATCTGTTACCTGGAGCTCCCCTCCCAAGTAGTCGACTCTATAATATCTCCAAGCCCGAGAGAGAGACCATGGAGAAGTATATTAATGAGTCCTTAGCTGCCGGTATAATTCGGCCTTGCTCCTCTCCTCTCGGGGGCCGGTTTCTTCTTCGTAGGAAAGAAGGATGGATCCCTACGACCTTGTATCGATGACAGAGGTCTTAATCAAATAACAGTTAAGAACAAATACCCTTTACCTCTGTTAGTGTCTGCCTTTGAACCCGTCCAGGGAGCTACTATTTTCACCAAGTTGGACTTAAGAAATGCCTATCATCTCCTCAGAATCAGAGAAGGAGACGAATGGAAGACTGTATTTAAAACTCCTCTAGGGCAATTTGAGTATTTAGTTATGTCTTTTGGTTTGACCAACGCCCCTGCCTGTTTTCAAGCCCTAGTTAACGATGTTCTGAGAGATTTTTAAACATCTTCGTTTTTGTCTATATTGATGACATTCTGATCTACTCCAAAAACATGTCTGAACACAAGAAGCACGTCCGTTTGGTTCTTCAAAGATTCCTTGAAAACAAGCTGTTTGTCAAAGCTGAGAAATGTGAGTTTCACCGTCACTTCTGTCACCTTTCTAGGTTTTGTGCTCGAGGGCGGGCAGGTGAAGCCGTCTGACGACAAGATCAAGGCGGTTCTGGACTGGCCCACTCCCGAGAACCGTGTGAGGGCTGTCTTGTCCCAAGTATCTGATTCAGACCAAAGAGCTCATCCATGCGCATTTTTCTCCCGCAGACTTTCGCCCGCAGAGCAAAATTACGGTGACAGAGAACTCCTCGCAATTAAACTGGCTCCGGAAGAATGGCGGCATTGGCTGGAGGGCGCAGAGCATCCCGTTCTGGTATGGACAGATCACAAAAACCTATCATACATTCAATCTGCAAAACGATCCAATCCCTGTCAGTCCCGTTGGTCCCTGTTTTTCTCACATTTTAACCTGGTTATCTCCTACCGGCCTGGTTCCAAGAACATCAAACCTGACTCTCTTTCTCGCCTCTATTCACCTGACAAACCTGAAACTCTTGATTCCATTCTCCCTGCCAGCTGTACCGTGGCTACTGTCTCCTGGGAAATATCTGATCTGATAAAACTGGCCCAAGCTTCTGAACCCGACCCTGGTAACGGTCCACCCAACAAAACTTATGTTCCCTCTTCTGTCAGGTCCCGTCTCATCCACTGGATGCATTCAGCAAAATTTTCTGCTCACCCCGGTGTAAGCAGAACCATTGCCCTGATCTCTCGCCGTTTCTGGTGGCCATCCCTCCATAAGGATACGAATGAGTATGTCCTAGCCTGTCCCATATGCGCTCATAACAAACCCTCACATCCGCCTCCTTCTGGTCTTCTTCATCCGCTACCTGTTCAATCTCGCCCCTGGTCCCACATCACCGTGGATTTTGTAACCGGTTTGCCCGCATCAGAGGTATGACCACCATCTTCACTATAATAGACCGATTCTCAAAAGCCTGCCATCTTGTCCCCCTCAGAAAACTTCCAACTGCCTTCCAGACAGCACAACTACTCGTAAAGCACGTTTTTCAAACTCAATGGTATTCCCCAGGAGATTTCGTCGGACAGAGGGCCTCAATTCACCGCACAGGTCTGGAAACATTTCTGCTCTGCTCTTGATTCTAACATTTCTCTGACATCAGGTTATCATCCACAATCCAATGGTCAAACGGAACGTCTCAACCAGGAACTTGAATCAACCCTCTGATGCTTCACTTCCACCAACCCGATCTACTGGAGCCAATACCTTCACTGGGTAGAGTATGCACACAACTCCCACACATCTTCTGCAACCGGTCTGTCCCCTTTTGAAATCTCTCTAGGATATCAGCCACCCTAATTCCCCGCCGACGAAAACGAAATCTCTGTTCCATCAGTTCAGCACCACATCCGCCGTTTTCATAAGATCTGGAAGGACACAATATCAGCTCTGAACCGGACATCTGCCCAAAACAAAAGATTTGCTGACCTCAAACGACGCCCTGCTCCCACCTACACACCCGGACAACAGGTTTGGCTCTCCACACGTGACATCCCTCTCAAATCCATGTCCCGTAAACTCTCTCCCAGTTTCATCGGTCCTTACAAAATCCATTATCAACCTGTCTGCCGTCCGCCTGCATCTGCCATCCTCACTCCGGATCCATCCTACATTCCACGTCTCTCAAATCAAACCTGTTCTGACCAGCCCTTTGTGCCCTCCATCCGACTCCCCTCCACCCGCCCGGGACATTGATGGTCACCCTGCCTTCACCGTCCGCCGGATCGTAGACTCCCGTCACCGGGGCCGCGGCTGGCAGTACCTGGTCGACTGGGAGGGCTACGGTCCGGAGGATTGCACTTGGGTTCCTGGATCCTTCATTCTGGACCCCGCTCTAATCAACGAATACTGTGAGTCTCTGCCATCTACTTCTTTTGGACCGCCGGGAGGCGGACGTTGAGGGGGGGTACTGTTGGGATCTGGAGGTCTGTCCACTTTCTCCACCAGAGAGCGTACGAGATCTCCTGGAGCCGGAGTTGATTGCAACCACCTGTCGCTCATCTGCTCATCAGGTGATCCATATTTAGGGAGGCAGAGGACTTCTCTTCAGTGCCAGAGTGTTTGCCAGTAACGGTTAGCAAGCCTGATCCAACCAGCCTGTCTGAACCTCTGACTCCCTAAAAGCCTGAACCTGATCTGTTTTCTCCTCTTTGCTTCCTATATTGAGCCTGCCTGAAACCTTAAACCCTGAAGAGTTTCTCTGTTAGTAATCTGCCTGCCCGCTCTCTGAAGAACCCTGGAGAATTATTCCTGTCTAAAGATCTGCCTGCCCGCTCTCAGAAGAAACTGGAAGGGGAAGCTCTGCCTCCGTCTAGCCCTCAGCCTGCCGACAGCCTCTGGACCCTCAACGTTCCCCCTCTCAGCTGCACTGCTCAACTCCAGAACAGGTACAGCCCTGCACACTCTCAACCTGCAAATTACCTGGACCTCCACTAAATCCTCTTTCCCCGTCTGCAGTGAACCCACTCGTGACCAGTCCTCGACCTGATAACTCTGTGTGCTTTTCAGAACCCATTCGTGACCAGACCAATTCCCCTCTGGATCTGTTAATTCATTGTGCTTAAACATTACAATAAATCTTTGAATTTTTCTCCTGCCTCTGAGTGTTCTGCATGTGGGTTAGGCACCTGAAGCCAAACATGACAGAACACCATCCTGCAGAGAATGGTGTGGCCTTGAGAGAGAAACAGACTGAGTGAAAACTTTTATAGTGAGTAAATTGGATAAATTAATATATAATAGAAGAGAGATGAAAATTACAGTCCTCCCTTTCTATTATAAAAGGATATTATCCTTCTGTAATCGATATAAAAAAAGGAAAATGTATGAATATAAAAACACTAGAAACTAAGAAAAAATTATGAATATATGTAAAAAAAAGTAAAAAAAAAAGAAATTAAAATGAAAAATAATTTAAAAAAAATAGATAAAAAAGGCACAACTGCATTCATGTGAGTGGACAATGTTAAATGTTTAGATAATGCTTAGATGTTAAATAGATGGAAACTGTTGCCAATAAATAGAGCCCTGGAATCACACCTTAGATGGCAAAAATATTTACTGTTTTTTGTCCATGATGATACTTTTATGGTAAAATATCTATTTGCTGGAAAGAGGAAAGCTCTAATCAGTCAAAATGCTGATGAAGGTTCTCAGTCATCCATGTCATACACTGTTAAAAAAGTAAATGGCAATTGTTGTTCTAACACACAATTGTATTGTAATCCGACTCAGAAATATAAATTTGACATCTAACAAATAAATACACGTTTGCCCAACTCAAATTCTCAGAAGTTGGTTTAACAAGGAGTTTTAAATCGCCTATACAAGATTTTTTGAGTTCCCTCAACTGTAAACTCATGGGCATGCGCACTGCTTATGTTCATGGACACGCCCACTACGGTACGGGGTTTCCTATCCCTTTCTTCAAGGGCACAGCCTTTTTCCCTCGTGTTTGAGAAGATTGGCGGACATTGTGATTTTATGCATCTGGAGAAACACGGAGGAACGACCCTGGGACCTTACCAGTTTTCCCGGTGAGTGCTGCAAAGTACAGACAGTTAGCGGTTAGCTCCGTGAGTTAGCATTCCCTTGTGGTGTATTGCCACCGAGTTGAAGCATGAGTTCACATGTTTTTCACGTTCTGATGAAAGGAAAAGCAGCGCACGTGCACGTGTATAATGCGCGTGTGCGCGTGCGTGTTTATGCCGCGCATGTGCGGGTGAGTGTTTATGCATAGAGAAAAGAGTGTGCCTGTTATTTTCATTGTACAAATGAAAAGAGACATTAAGTTGAGTGTAATAACTTATTAAATTTCTAAATTGTTTTATGTAGTGCAGTGTTGTTGCACTCAGGCACAGAATATTACAAGACTACATTATTTTACTTTCTTAATCCGATGTGGGTATTTACTGTTATTTACATTATTTACATGTGGATTTTTTGCTTTCATGATTTTATTTGCTTTACAAGAAAAACAGTGACATTAACATTTTATATGTTAACCCTGTAATGCAGCAGTTAATTCGTAATGAGTTAGAAAAGTTACATTACACACTGAAATTTATCATACTTGGAGAGATATAAACTGTACAGTTAAGAACAAGAAGTGAATGGATTTAACTAAGCCCTGTTGTGCTATGCAGGCTGGGTTTTTTGGATACCCTGGATTCTGGATTCTCTCCTTAAATGGAGATGGCGAGCCAACCGTGTGAACATCTGGATTTGGATTGAAGAGAAGGATTTGGACTGAAGAGGACTTTCTTTTTTTGCATTCATCGTCCTGTCAGAGTGGTAGGACTAAAAAGAAAAACTCAGAGATAAAAAGGGAAAACCTTTTTCTTTTTCCGTTGGGAAACAAGACATTTTATTTCATTTTATTTTTTTTAAAAGGGTGCACCCAATTTAAAGAGACTACAATTGAAAAAAACAAACTGAAGGCCGTCCAAATTTGTAAAACTGTTATTTTTTCATATATGTTAATACACTTACTTCACAAAAAATTACCTGTGTGTTTTCCTCTTACTAAAATGGTGTCTTACTGTTTTTTTCCCTCATCATCACTCTTACGAATCTAGAACATTCTGGTCCAGTGTCATGTTACTTTGATCTGTGCAGTTAAGATTATGTTGTTGAACATGGTTTTACACTGTATCTATGCAATGTTTGGCTTGAAGCAATAAAAATGTTGTATTAACATAATTTTTTGTGTGTTGAATGATTGGTAGTGAAGACGATTGGTAGGATTAAAAAAACTGAGTTGATAGAACTCAACTTGCAGATAACACTACAAAATCTGAGTTTGTAGAACTCAAAATCTATATGTCAAACTCATAAAACAAAGTTGATAGAACTCAGAACTTAAAGGTGAAACTCAAAAACCTAAGTTGGTAGAACTCAAAATTTCTATGTAACACTCCAAAAACCTAAGTTGGCAGAACTCAAAAATCTTTGTAAACTCAACCACAGTGAATTTAAGTAAAGAAAACTCAAAAAACCAAATGCATCACGTTGCCTAGAAAATGTAAGTTCTGTCAACCTCTATTTTTTTTTCAGTGTAGTCATTTCTTAAAAATTCAAGAAATATCCACTGAACTTGGTTTCCAGGATTTGAAGAAGTTTCCGGGAAGCTTTATCAATTCAAATTGAATCCATCGTTAGCGTGATATTACAGGCTAACGATGGAACCAAACGACCCATTCATCGGTTACCATTTGCATGTTTCCAAGCGATACAAGGCCTTGTCTATATAAAGACTCAAACTCACTGCGGATCCAGACATTTGAATTGAGAAAGCTTCCTGGAGAGGTGGAGAAACGTCTTCAAATCTTGGAAACCAAGTCCAGTGGATATTTTTTTTACTTTTACGGAATCAGTCAAAACAATAGACCCCTTTATCTCTACAAAGTTTAAGTCAAATTATTAATCTGAATTTCATTAAAAGTAAAAAAAAAAAAGAATCAATCTATGCAAAATGTTAAAATCATAACACAAAGATGTTTCACGCAGATGACGAGTTCAGCTCTTCAGAATCAGGCTCAGTCAAAGCACACATTGAAAAGTTGGAGGATTTAATCTCAGCGCTCCTCTTTCCCAATGGTAGCTGAGACCCGATCATCAGAGTTCATTCTCTAATCCAGAAATCTCTGCCAATACTGACCATCAGCCATCAGGTGGTCATCTAACACTTGGACTTTATTTGTATTAAAAAACTAATATCAAACACGCAGATGCTAAAAATTTTCACCTTTCATTAAAATACAACACATTACAACACATTTCCCTTCTCATTCATGTTGTATGATTAAAAAATCAAAAAGCCAAAGCTGATGTCAGACATCTTCAGGTGGGCGTCTTCATCTTTCTGTTGATGTTGGTCCCTTATACAGGCGACATTTTGAACGCGGATCAATGGGTGGTCTGCAGAGCAGCTGGTCCTCAACACATCAGGTGGACTACTGATGTGTTAATTAACCAATCAGAGGGGATTATTCTGCCCCTTTATTCTGATTGTTGAAGCTTTTCCTGGTTCCTTCCAGATGAGCTCAGATCACTTTCTTTGATGACTTTGAGCCCCGCCTCCTCCTGCTGAAGGATGGAAGGATGGCTGAGAAGGTCCTCCATCAGGATCTCCAGGCACCTTGGTCCCTCTGTAAAGCCTTCTCTGACTAAGGGGGGGAAAAAAAGGTCTTGTAGGTCATTTTAATGTGCCACCTGTCAGTCCCAGCCTGGCCAGAGGTCAGAGGTCAGGCCCGTTCTGTGGTCCAGGAACGGGTCGACCCGTCATGAGCTCATGGGGAGGAAAACTGGGAGTCAAAGTTACCAACATGCTGAATTAAAGGAGCTGAGGGAAGGAAAGATCAGATGTTATCTTAGCCTTTCACAAACAATAGGAGATAAAAATAAGTTCATGCAGCTTAAAGAACTTTAAATTAAAATTTGAACTTTGTCACAAATGATTGAATTATTCCATAATTTCAAACTTACCCAGTAAATGTACTTCCTTAGTGTTCGGTACCTTTATCACTTCTGCACCTGCAGAAATCCAAACAAACTTCTCCTCAGCAGAGGAGGGAGGGAGGACCTGCAGCGCTGTAAACAAGGGGAGACGCTGCAGCACAGCCTTCTCTGTTGCTTCCACCAGACATGATGTGTGGAAGAAGAATAAAGGCTTTCCATCCGATTTCAAGAACGATGTTTCCAAGGCGAAGCAAAATCAAAGAACCAGAAACATTCATTTCATGAGGTGAAGAAACACCAAACCAGGGGTGCAAGAAGCTGAACCATCAACAAACATCAACAAAGCTGATTTTCCCCAAACACTCATCAGACAGTCAGGCTGAGGTGTTCAAACTTCATCCAGCAGTCTAGCAGTCGTTTCTGTCCTCTGCTGCTAAGAATTACCTTAATAGATCATTTTCCTTTATAAGGCCATTTTATTCCCTTATTTATTTACTTTACTGGTTTAGTCATAATTTAGTATTTTATTTAGGTTGTTTATTTATTCTGCTCTCAATTAAGGGTTAGGGGTCTTGCTCAGGGACCCAGAGTGGCAGTCTGTGGGAGTGGGGGATCGAACTCACAACCTCAGAGTTCGATCCCCCAATCCCACTGACTGCCACTCTGGGTCCCTGAGCAAGACCCTTAACCCCACACTGCTCCCCGGGCACCGCACAATGGCAGCCCACTGCTCCCCAAGGGGAGGGGTTAAATGCAGAGAGGGAATTTCCTTCTGGGATTATTAGAGTATATAAAATAAAAATAATAATAATAATAATAAATTATCAACCCAAATTCCACATGGACTGTTCCAGATGGAAAAATAAACAGCATCTATATGGATCCTTATTAGTTTAGCTTTGCTGTTTTTCTCTTGTTTTATCTTCTTTCCACCCTTTTCTTCATCAGAACAAATAAAATATGTTCTGTTGAAGAAAAACCATAAATTTTCAGTCAATTTAACCTCCAGATATATCTGAGCTATGGATCAATTGAGAATAGATCATTTTAAAGTCTCCACCATTCATCTAAATGTAGGAATTAAATCCTGTTATCTATATCCTCTTTCACTTTAATCATTATTATTAATGTTTTCATTATTATTATTATGATTATTAAGAAATAATAGATATTATTTCCAATTGAGTCATTGGAACACCGTATAATTATTAACAATTACTTATGTTAAATAAATTTGCATATTTATTCCAGATCAGCTTAAGATAGATTTACTTCTTAAAGAATTGCAAATAATTTAAAAGCAAATTCAATCAGCCTAATTTATTTTTATATAAGTTATTTTGCTCTACACATTTATTTACCCTTAAAGTTTAATCTAATCTTAAAGAATTGAGGTTAACAACTTAAACTTTAGCATTTAGATAATAACACAATTCCTTGCTTATTTGAAGAAATGCCCAATTATTTTTAAGTCGCTGATTTCATTGATCATATGTTTTAAATGATATACATGTGTATTAATATTTTTGAATGAAAGGAAAATCCATTTTTCTTAGTTTTTCATTTAGAGAAATCTAATTCAGATTAAACTGACACATAACTTTAGATTTTATCCTATTGGATTATATTATTCATTCTTTTCCTCTATAAGTTGCTATTTTGTTTCCATTTTCATAAGTCAGAGCAACAGTCAGCTTTTCTCTGTCTTAGTCAGAACCTCAGACATTCATGGCACAGAGACAAAGCAACATACCACAAAATCCTGCAGAGATGAAGCTAATCTCTCCGAGTGGCTGCTATGGAAATAAAGAATTTGGTTTGTGAGTAAAACTTGTGCGCATTTCACAACTACTGTGTCAGACCATGTTTGGACCCTTTTCTCTCTCTGGATTTGCCTAAGTTTTCATCTCTAGGTCCATCCATAACATTATGGAACATGGTGACAGCAGGAAATGAACAAAACGAGACCCGAGACAAACTGCTTTCTGACCCAGAACCTTTTTAGAAAATTCAGATCAAAATCTCCAGCATTACTGGAAGTAGTAAAAGAAATCCAAACTATATAATAAAAGACACGCTGCAGAAAGAGTAAAGAATGCTTTTGATACCATTGATCATTGTGGCCTAATTAGAACCAATAAACATGAAGAAAATGTTTAATAGGCCTATAATAAATATTTGTGTTTTTACATGGAAAGAAAGAAATATTTTACTAAAATGTTTCAGTTTAGTAAATATTTAACTAAACTGAAACATCTCTTTATCATATTTTGTAACAGAGGTTTTCAAGTGAAATTTATGAATTTCCATTTCAGAAATTAAAATCTGTATTCAATTCAATTCAATTCAGTTTATTTATATAGCGCCAAATTCACAACACATGTCATCTCAAGGCACTTTACAGTTCAACCAGATCATACAGTCAAATTGATACAAAGTTTTCTATCTAAGGAAAACCAGTTGATTGCATTGACTCATTGACTCAAATACAATCCCCCACACTAAGCATGCTTGTAGCGACAGTGGAGAGGAAAAACTCCCTTTTAACAGGAAGAAACCTCCAGCAGAACCAGGCTCAGTGTGAGCGGCCATCTGCCGAGGCCGACTGGGGTTAAAGGAGACAGAAGCAGAGATACAAAAAGCAGCTGTAAAAGGCGGCCCCGTCCAGGAAACACACAGCCAGGCAGACGAGCTCCAAGGCAGCTCCCATGCCAGAGGACGAAGAGAGCACATCCACTCAGTCACGGTCAGAGAAACAGGACCACACTGGAAAACAGGCCGATCTCCAACATCTATTAACAAGGGTGTTGATAGAAGCAGCACAGCTGATGTTTTTTTTTCCAGGATGACGTCACAGCCAAACAGGAACAGACGAGGCAAAGCTACTCTGAGGAAAAGCAGAGAGAGCAGAAGGTTAGAGATTGAACTAACAGATTCTGCAGAATAGGAGAACAGAGAGAGAATGAAGCAGAATGATGAAATGGGGGTCCCTATGTCCTCCAAAAGTCTAAGCCTATAGCAGCATAACTATAGAGATAGCTCAGGTTATTAGATTAACCCAGAATGTGCAGCAGCAAAATGAAGAGATCATAGCAGAATCCAAGAATATCCACTTCTTTGGTTTAACACCTGAAATCCTGGTAAGCTCAAGGACTGTTGCTCATCTAATGCTTTTTCTGCGATGCTGCTTTAAACTATCTGAGGGATAAAATCAGGAGAACACAGTTTAAATGAATCTCTAACCTTTAAATGAATCTTTGAATAATTATCACAGCTATAAAAACATGAAAGGATTGAAATTGATCAAGATGGATTAATTTAGTGTCTCAGTGATTCCAGATTCATTGTCCTCCTTTTTGAAACAATGCTGCCATCTGCTGGTTGAAATGGAGAATGACACGTTCGTGATCTGATTCTGGTGGAAATATACCAGATCAGTGAAACTGTTTATTTGTTCTATATCTGTTAGTCTGAAATCAACAGGAGAAAATTCATCTAATTTAATGTGTTTTTGTTTTGCTGATGCTGCTCCATAATTTGGTTTCCATAGCGATTCATATGGTGCTGCTGAAATCTCCGGTTCTGGGTTTCTGTGGAAAGCATGACTTTGCTCCTTTCTATGGCTGTGTTGAAGCTGTGATCCCGGTACATCCCAGCCTGCCCCTGCAGCTCTGAAAAGCGATGAGACGTCACCCACAACCTAGTCTGAAACAGAAAAACATTCTTCATCAGCTGCTGCAGCCAAACAGCCCTCGCTCTACTCCTAAAGCTGCTAATTACTTAAAAGTAATAAATGAGCTGTTAAACTTCTCTCACCTGCATCTCATGAACTGTTGGTTTCTTGCTGCCGTAAGTTTGGTTCGAGGTCCTATATAAAGGATGACTTTTCTTCATCCTGAGAGCCAAAGAGCATCATCATTAGGACATAGATAACAGGCTTTACTGACAACAACAGTTTGGCTATACCCAGCTCTGGGATTAGCACTAGACTTAGCTTTGAGTGCTAATTGTAAAACACCAGTGGTGGACAAAGTACTTAACTCGTAAGTAAAAGGACTGACATTCACATTCAAATGTTCACTCAAGTGAAAAAAAACTAAAGAACTT
This sequence comes from Cyprinodon tularosa, assembly GCF_016077235.1. Classification (NCBI taxonomy): domain Eukaryota; kingdom Metazoa; phylum Chordata; class Actinopteri; order Cyprinodontiformes; family Cyprinodontidae; genus Cyprinodon; species Cyprinodon tularosa. The sequence goes on from NW_024037884.1 coordinate 74,141, forward strand.
GTTCAAAAGTACAGTTAATTTTTTTAATTTTGTATATTGCTGTGTTGTTTTTTAGGTGCTTTTACAGAATCTTTTAACTTTTTGAAACCCCTAGTGATGCAAAACAAAAAAGTCTAAAAGTCTTAAACCATCACCCTACTCCATCAAAATTAAAATACAAATGAATACACATGGAGATGGAGGAGGTGGGATTTCAGGGTAACAGGAGAAGCGGTGCAAGGGATGTTTAGACACTGCCCTCAGACCACATGCGGTAATTTATAAATGTTTTAAATCAGGTTGTGTCCGGATTAGCCAGCAGGTGGGTCCAGATCCAGACCGCGGTCCACTAATCCACTATAAAAAAGCCAACCCTGAATCAGCTGGAATCAGAAAGACAAACAGCACTGCCTGGTGCTCCTCAGTTATGGAGAAAGATATGTTTCCTTATTATTCAATCAAAAGTACATTTATCATTTATAAATATATTGTCATTGAAAAAAAATTCAAAGAAAAAACAGAAGTTGAAGGGAACTCCCTGCAATGTATTACAAACAAGAGCACACACTCTTTGTAAAATGTGAGGATTCTATAAACCGATAAAGCTGCTGATGTCCCTGTTTAGGTCAAACAAACTAATTTCAATTGCGATTTATATCCGTCCTTCCTTTGGTTATATAATGAATTATAATGCTATGAATTTGAGTGTACAAACAAAACAGCTGTATTACGTAAAGCTGTTTTAGTCCCTTCAACAACGTTACCTTCAACTGTAACCCTGTCACACCTTTTATTTGATGGATTAATTTTTAGATTGTTTGAAAATAAATGTTGAGGGCTATAGTCAGAACTCTAAATTAAATCGCAGCATTAACAAAAATGTTTAATGAAAAATTGTAATGCTTCCATGCATTAAAGGATTTCAAGAACTTTTGATTTTCTGCCATTTTTACTTTAAAGATTATAAAATAAATTTGGGGGACCCAAACAAGCTGCTTGAATCACCGCTAGTCACTTTTGGAAAAAATTAAAAACTGAATGGGTTTGAAAGCTGCTACATATAGTGAAAAGTTGCTAACTTTACAACAGAGTTGATTTGATTTAGCGAGACAAACATGTAGAGTATTAATTGAATTATTCGGACATAAATGTCCTACCTGTTATATGGTCCAAACACAAAACAATATTACTTCAATTAAAAAGCAACCAAAGAACATTCACTTCTTTTAAAAGAAAAACATTTTCAGTCAAAAAAAAATAGTGTTCAAATTTGATTTGTTTTTTTTGCATTCAGAGACTTTTTTTTCCTTCGATTAAAAAGCTTTTTTTGACTGAATAAACTAAACTAAATCAAGGCCCAAAGGATTAGAAGTTGGCTTTAAAATGTGTTACTAGATCAGAGCACAAGGACTGATAGTCCAGTTAGCTGTCTGCAGTACTGCTATCTGTCTGAAACATTACAGACACAGTGGCAGCTTCCTGTGGGAACAATATTTAAGGTATTAATAACCAATAAGCTTGTTGCTAGTTTACCTATCGCCATGGAAACATTCCGGATTGTTAAGCTCCTGTCTCAGGTTTGGATCCATCTGGTTAAGGTAACAATTTCCTCTTCTCTGATCCTCCATGTCTGGCTGAAGAAATAACTCACTGAGCAGCAACAGAGCTGTTACCATGGAGACAACAAACACTGGTCACCGCCCCTCCCTTTGTGTTTTAAGCAACTATTTTTGGCTCACCTTGGCTACGGTTCTGTTTTAGATATAAAGTTCTAAATTAGATCAATAAATTCAACCTGTGATGCTAAAAAGGCGAATCAAAAGTAACAGTTAGACAGGAAGTGTTTATATTGAGAATGTAAAGCTTCTTTGTTTTAGCTGCTTTCGGACAGACTGACCTGTTTGGGAACCAACAGTTTCTGAACATATTAGGTTCTTGCTGTACGTGAAAATTGTGAAGTCTGACATTTTCCCTGCTTCTAAGACAGTTACAGTACATTAGCATACAATATAAGCATTTTTATTCAGAACACAATCGGGACAACAGCTTAAAACAGACTCCATGAAGAGAAAATAACACAAAGAGATAAAACAGAATAAGAAAAAATAAATGTACACATGTTAAGGGTAATATCTTACACAAGATGCTTTGTTAAGAGGAATCCACATTAAGTTTTCAGTGGATCATACGTCAAACGTTACAGTGACATTATAGAGAAACATAATAAAAGGACTAAAATGATGAAGAGCACTTGGGGAAAGAATTTCAGCACAAGGAAAAACAGAACCTACCTTTCATGTGAGAAAAAAATAATCTTCACAGTGTAATAGGAACAGATCATTTAAACAATAATACAGTGAACGTCTTCAAATGACCATCTATCTAAATAAAATATTTAGACTCAAGATTTCAGAACAGACAAATAAAAATCAAGTGTGAGATTAAGTCAATGCTAAAACAAGCAGAAATTGGTTTTTAAAATACTATTGCAGAAAGTGTGTTTGTTCAGATAACCGATCTGAATCCGGCAAACCTTAACGAAACAGTTCAGACACAAGGCATTACAAGGTTTAGGGCATGGGGCCAACATGGAGTGAAATCTGGACCTAAGGGTTTCTTTTTGCTGTTTACAAGGTCGCCGTTTGTGTTAGATCCTGATATGATCATCAGTACGACAGAATGGCTGCAGAGCTGCATTTCACCTCGAACAGGAGAAGCTGAAAAACATAGGAGCTGCAGCGCCAACGAGTCCTCTTAGACAGCCTCTTCAGCCACTCTGTCCATGCGAGCCATGTGGTGCTCTAACCTGCAGCTGATCTCTGGCGCCCTCATGTGGAGCTGTACAGACCAATCTGCTGCCCTTGCCTAGCTGTGTTAGCAGCCTCTTCATGCTGTGTTTGAGTTGAGGGAGATGTGCAAACTCTCTTTCTATGATGTCCATCCTGTGAGACCTCATCCTGGACAGACTCAGTATGATCCAGCAGGTTAGGCTGCCACTGTGGGTACTACCTGTTAGCTCCCAGGTCTCTGCAGTCATCCTCTCTTTTCTCAGAATGCGACCATGCCACACCTGTCAAAGCCTTGTTGCCATTTCCTTTTGATTTAGGCATGTCCATCACCAGCAGGCATCCAAAGCACAGCTACAGAGGGCAATATACACAGAGCCAACGACCTCAACTCACACTTCCTGAGATTTGAGGTGACACCACCACATCCCCCCACCACTCCCCCTGCTCAGCAGCCTGTGCCTGAGCCCACTACCCCCACCTCTCACCTACGTCCTCCCCACACTTCATCCAGGGAATCATCCTCCACCATCTCTCTCACAACAGACCAGGTTAGAGAGCAACTCAGGCGCCTTAGACAGATGAAGGCAGCAGGACCAGACAACATCAGCCCGCGCCTCCTCAAGTCCTGTGCAGATGAGCTGTGTGGAGTCATACATCGAGTCTTCAACCTGAGTCTGGAGCAAAGTGTCGTCCCTGCACTGTGGAAGACCTCATGTGTGGTTCCTGTGCCAAAAACACCGAACGCCAGTGACCTCAACAGCTTCAGACCAGTGGCCCTCACGTCTCATCTGATGAAGACCCTGGAGCGGCTCGTCCTCAGTCACCTCCGCACCACAGTAAGCTCTGCTATGGACCCCATGCAGTTTGCTTACCGACCTGGTATTGGTGTGGAGGACGCCATCATCTCCATCCTGCATCGCTCTCTGTCCCACCTGGAGAGGCCCGGCAGCGCTGTGAGGATTCTCTTCTTTGACTTCTCCAGCGCCTTCAACACCATCCAGCCGAGGCTCCTGAGAGACAAGCTGGAGACTGCAGGAGTGGACTGTGACCTGGCCGACTGGATCCTGGACTATCTCACAAACCGGCCCCAGTTTGTGAGGACGAGAGACTGTGTGTCTGACATCACGACCTGGAGTGTGGGGGCCCCCCAGGGAACGGTCTTAGCGCCCTTCCTTTTCACCCTCTACACCGCAGACTTCAGACACAAGACGGACAGCTGCGTCCTGCAGAAGTTCTCCGACGACTCCGCCCTCATTGGCCTTATCACAGATGATGACGACGCGGAGTACAGAGGACTTATTCAGGACTTTGTGGACTGGTGTCAGCTGAACCACCTCCTCATAAACGCAGGAAAGACCAAGGAGATGGTGGTGGACTTCAGACGCCGTCCCACCGTCCCTCCCCCAGTGAACATCCAGGGAAAGGACATTGAGAGGGTGGACACTTACAAGTACCTGGGTGTTCATCTCAACAACAAACTGGACTGGACTCACAACACGGAGGCTCTGTACAGGAAGGGCCAGAGCCGGCTCTACCTCTTGAGGAAGCTCAGGTCTTTTGGGGTGAGAGGGCCACTCCTGAAGACCTTCTACGACTCTGTGGTGGCATCAGCCATCCTGTACAGTGTGGCCTGCTGGGGCAACAGCATTACGGAGAGGGACAGAAAAAAACTAGACAAGATCATCAAGAGGTCCAGCTCAGTCCTGGGCTGTCCTCTGGACTCTGTACAGCAGGTGGGGGACAGGAGGGCCCTGTCCAAACTCATGTCTATGCTGGACCATGAGGACCACCCCCTGAAGGACACTCTCTCTGCTCTGGAGAGCAGCTTCAGTGAAAGACTGATACACCCTCGCTGTATAAAGGAGAGATTCCGCAGATCCTTTCTTCCCGCTGCTGTCAGACTGTACAACCAACAATGCTAGCTCCGTATCAACCATATGTCCACCGTCACTTTACCTGTAATTATTGCATATCTACTGTATACATCACTCATACCTATTTAAATCTGCAATAATTTAATACAATCAATCATTTGCACAGAACTTTACTGTTGTCACTTTATACCAGTGTTGCCTTGTCTGTCTGTATATACTTAATGTGTGTGTGTATATATATATATATATTTTTTTTTTATACTTTTTTATTCTTCTTCTTCTTTTTTCCTACTGTACTGTGATGCAACGCTGCAATTTCCCCACTGTGGGACAAATAAAGGATTATCTTATCTTATCTTATCTTATCCTGCTCCAGTAGCTCCCTACTCCTCATGCTGTGCTCCAGCTCTGAACCCTGTCTTAAAGCAAACAACTGCTGGTTGAGTGTTATATCTGAAGGTGTTTTTTAGGCAGCAGCTGTTGCATCTTTTGGAAGTCCTGCTACTAGTGTGGTTGTTAGTAATCTGTTCTGTGACATCCAGAAACTGAATCAACCAATGCTGACAAATCGACCTATTACAACAATTAACACCATTTTACTACCACACATACGGTCAATGTGTGAAATGCAAACAATTAACTGAGGAGGATCAGGCTTTAATCTTTCAGAGCAGAATATTTTCTACCATCTGAAATCAATCCGATGCAAATGACATGGATTCCACTTTCAATTCTATTCAGTTTATTTCTATAGCTCCAATTCACATCATGTCGTCTCAGGTCACTTTCCAGTTCACCAGATTATCCAGTCAGATTGATTCAAAGTTTTCTATCTAAGGAAAACCAGCTGATTGCATCGACTCGTTGACTCTTCAGCAATCCCTCACACTAAGCATGCTTGTAGCGACAGTGGAGAGTAAAAACTCCCTTTGAACAGGAAGAAACCTCCAGCAGAACCAGGCTCAGTGTGAGCGGCCATCTGCTGAGGCCCATTAAGGTTCAAGGAGACAGAAGCAGACATAGAAAAAGAAGCATAGATACAAAAGGCAACTGTCAACCAGCTCCACAGGCGGCCCCGTCCAGGAAACACACAGCCAGGCAGACGAGCTCCGAGCCAGCTCCCATGTCAGAGGATGAAAAGAGCACATCCAGTTAGTCACAGTCAGAGAAACAGGACTACACTGGAAAACAGGCCAAGCTCCAACATCTAGAAACAAAGGTGTTGATGGCAGCAGCACAGCTGATATTTCTCTCCAGGATGGAGTCACAGCCAAACAGGAACAGACCAGATGAAGCTACTATGAGAAAAAGCAGAGAGAGCATTAAGGAAAAGCAGAGAGAGCATACTTTTTATCGCTTTGGTTCTGGTCTCTGTAGTTCTGCTTTTTGGAGATCTGGTTTCTGTGTTTCTGATCTGTTGGTGTTTGGTCTCTATGGTTCTGGTCTCTTTGGTACTGGTCTCTAGTTCTAGTCTTCAGTGTTGTGCCTGAACGCGTTCATTGAACGAAAGTTCATGAACTCGTTCATATTTTGGGCGAACGTGAACTGAACGTACTGCATTATTGCCTGATGAACGTTATTGTGAACTCGTTCATTCTGGTGTCTGTGAACGGCACGCTCTCTCAGTTCAACTCCGTTCAATAGGTTGCCAGATTTCTATAAAGCCCTCCAGGCGAAACCCCGGCTAAATCACACCGTAAACAGGCCTTAATATGTAGCGGGAAAAACACCCAATCTGGCAACAGCAGCTACCAGCGTCGTAGCCTACAGCCGCGTGCGTCATCAAAACAAAAGGCAGCGTGGAGGCCACAGCAGCATGGAGGCGACTTAAAACAGTTTTATGACCAGGTGGTCGGTGAGGATGATGGCAAAAAGTTTGCCCGCCGGCTTTCAGTAAAAAAATCCGCACTTCAGTAACCTTAAATTCCTACCTCAGCCTGGTCCCTCAGTTTGTGTTAGTAAAATCTTCTTGAGCGGAGGTCTTCAACAGGGGATCCGCGACCCCTAGGGGGTCTACGGAGGTACTGCATGAGGGTCTGCATGGTTAGTTGATATTTTTATATTCCCCCCCTGCATTTTTTTTTCCCACTTATTGAAATGTCTTTAAATACTCATTAACATGAAATCAACACACTGTAGTAAACAGATAAATGGAGGCAGAAGATATCTTTCAGTCATCAATGCTCACATTCAGCGACACACAGGAGCTCTTTCAAGCTGGGCACCGTTTCCTTCACAACACCTGTCCCATCAACCAGGAATCAGAATCAGAAAAACTTTAATAATCCCAGGGAGAAATTAATTTCTTTACATTACTCCATGTGTAATAGAGTGACTATAGGACACAATTTCATACAATATATATAGTTAGGGGGTCCCCGCTCCATCTCGCCATCAGTTTGGGGGTCCTTGGTCTGGAAAACATAGAAGACCCCTGTTCTTGAGGGTTTTACTATCCATGTAACTTGTTTGTTAAACCTGCCTGGTATAATTTTCCAGGATTCCAGGATTCCTTTTTAGTATGTATTGAAATGGAATTTCAAATGGAAAAAATTATTAAAATAAAAAAAAACATTTGCACCTTAAAGACTACTTTCCTATTTTTCTTTTAATAATTACTCAAAAGACCATTCAAGCAGCACATTTTTCCTGATGTTTTTGAGAATATACTGTAGGGGTGAAAGCTGCAGCTGCTACTAGTGTGAAGTGAATGGACAGCAACAAAGCGTTAAAGCAACAATGGGGAAATGCTGTCCCCTCAATGCTAATGTAAACCCTGGTTGGATAAGGATTCAAAACTGGATATGAAGATGAAATCTGACGCACAGTTTCAGAGTTACAACTGATAAAATAATTGCTGTCTGTGGTTCTACAGTAGGCTATGGTGTAATTGAGCAATATATGAAAAAAAAAAAAAAGAACTATGAACTAGTTCATTTTTTGGAATTGTGAACTATGAACTGAACTAGTTCATTTTAAAATGTGTGAACTGAACTTTGAACTAGTTCACGTAGAAAGAGAACTTTCCCAACACTGCTAGTCTCTGTAGTTCTGGTCTCTGGATATCTGTAGTGTGAAGTGCTATACAAATATTCTTTGATTGCTTATATTAATTGGTCTCCCTGGTTCTGGTGTCTTTGGTTCTGGTCTCTGGTTCTGGTCTGTATCATTCTGGTCTCTCTTTTTGTGGCCTGCATGGTTCTGGTGTCTGTAGTTCTGGTCTCTTTGGTTCTGGTCTCTTTAGTTCTGGTCTCCGTAGTTTTGGTCTCTGTGGCTGTAGTCCTGGTCTCTTTTGTTCTGGTCTCTGTATTTCTGGACTGCAGAGTTCTGGTCTCTGTAGTCCTGGTTTATGGAGATCTGGTCTGTGTGGTTCTGGTCTTTGTGGATCTGGACTCTTTGGTACTGGTCTCTTTATTTCTAGTCTCTGTGTTCCATGTCTCTATAGTTCTGGTCTTACAGGTCTGTTTTGTGTGGTTCTGGTCTGTGTTATTCTGGTGTGTGCGGTTCTAGGACTTTAGTATTCTGGTCTCTCTGGCTCTTGTTTCTGTGGTTCTGGTCTTTGTGGTTCTGGTCTCTCTGGTTCAGGTCTGTCTCGTTCTGGTCTCTTTTTCTGGCCTGTGTGGTTCCGGTCCCTGTGGTTCTGGTCTCTGTTGTTGTGGTCTGTGTGGTTCTGGTCTGTTTGGTTAATCAGAACCGCAGGAGATCATGACACTCAACATAAGAAACGGTTTTGGGGGTTTTAGTAGTACCAGGATTCTTTCGGTCATTCTGTCAGCACATCTATGAGACTCTCAGAACCTGGAGGACCCAATAAGAAGATCACCTGGAATGACTCCATGCCGTTAGGTCCGGTTATGTGAGCAGGACACATACATGAAATAAATGAAGAGGTTCTGTGATCTGCAGAACCAAAAACACTGTGGGGTCCAAGGCCTGCAGTCTGAGCTATCACCCTGGGAACACCCCCTCCTCTACTTATAATGACTAACAGATGGAAAGCAGGAAGGGGCAACACTCTGATTCATCAGTACCACAGGAAACTAATTCGAACCTTTCAAATTAAAAGCAACGTGGCTTTACAGAGCCTCTCAGCATCAAAGGTGAATCTGTTTGACTCACTGTGTCACTGCCACGAGCTGGAAGGCATCCTATAGAGACCTCCAATTGGGCTGGCATTAGACCAAAACCCGGAGAACAACTTCTTTATTTAAAAGCCTCTGGGTTTTATTCTGAAAGGACAGTCAGGAAAAAGCTGGAATGGCCCATTGAACCAGAGGGTTGAAAAACCGCAGCAGGTTTGAATTTTCTGCTGCAGAAACATCTGCAGGAACAAAGAGAGAAGAGAGAAACTGGAACCCAAGTCAGTCAGTCCGTCAGTCGGTCAGTCTGTTGGTCAGTAAGTCAGTCAGACCATCAGTCAGTAAGTCAGCAAGTTGTTTGGTCGGTCAGAAAGACAGACAATCAGTCATTCAGTTGGTCAGTCAGTCAGTCAGTCAGTCAGCTCACTGATGGAGCCCTCATCTGGTTGCAGCAGAAGGTGAGAATCAATAAGAAGTTTTACCTTGAAAGATCACTGGTTGCTTTGGGATGACAAACATTTGGGGTGAAGCATGTTTGGATGAAGAACATTTGGGAGAGGGGTGGCCTAGTGGTTAGGGCATACAGCTTTGAATCCTGAGGTTCTGAGTTCAAGTCCCACTCCCACAGACTGCCACTCTGGGTCTCTGACCCTAAGTCCTTAGTTATGGTCTATGCATATGAGCCACGGACACATCTGCAGCATCTATTCTCCATGTAGCATTTCCTCTTGAATCTACCTTTCTACAGTATTTTCTACAGCTTAAACACACATGGAAGGAGAAAATGCAGCTATGGGCAACATGTTTAAAGCATCTCCCTGTTATCCAAGAGTGACAGTAGTTCCTGTGGTTCCTGTTCCTATAGTTCCTGCTGTTATAGTTCCGGTTCCTAGAGTTCATGCTCCTATAGTTCCTGTTCCTATAGTTCCTGCTGTTATAGTTCCGGTTCCTAGAGTTCATGCTCCTATAGTTCCTGTTCCTATAGTTCCTGCTGTTATAGTTCCGGTTCCTAGAGTTCATGCTCCTATAGTTCCTGTTCCTATAGTTCCTGCTGTTATAGTTCCGGTTCCTAGAGTTCATGCTCCTATAGTTCCTGTTCCTATAGTTCCTGCTGTTATAGTTCCGGTTCCTAGAGTTCATGCTCCTATAGTTCCTGTTCCTATAGTTCCTGCTGTTATAGTTCCGGTTCCTAGAGTTCATGCTCCTATAGTTCATGTTCCTATAGTTCCTGTTCCTGTAGTTCCTGATATATATGCTCTGTTCGAAAACCTAGGACGCGTCCTTAAAAGGCCAGATTCGAAGGATGATGACATCATAGTGCGGCGCCGAGGTCTGGTTGGATTCCAAGAGTCCTCGTTATGCGGCCTTAAAATGCGTCCTTCTTTTTGCCTAATTTGAAGGACGGGGCGATGTATCCTGGGTATCCTTGGTTTACCCAGGATTCATTGCGAGACCAAGCAAGCCGGCTGCTCCGTGATCAGAGGAAAGGTTACTTGGCGCCGAACAGTGGTGATTATTGGAAGTTCAGTTTAATATAATACAAGTCTGTGAATAGTTCCGTCTGAGATGAATGAAAATAGTTGTTTTAATGGTTATTGAGTCAGATATGTGGCGGTAATGTTTGGTTTATCTAAAGGTTTTTATCTGTTACTGTGTAAATGAGTTTGGCTGTAATTTAAAGACAGATTCTAATAAATCTGCAGGGTGGGGACTATAAATCTGATAGGATTTTTATCTTTTTATTGCTGTTTTGCACAATATGCTTAACTACGTATTTTTTGTTGTTGAATATTAGAGATTTTGCAGATATATTTTTTATACATTGTTTAGATTTACTTATACACTATATTGCCAAAAGTATTTGCTCACCCATCCAAATTATTGGAATCAGGTGTTCCAATCACTTCCATGGCCACAGGTGTATAAATTCAAGCACCTAGGCATGCAGACTGTTTTTACAAACATTTGTGAAAGAATGGGTCGCTCTCAGGAGCTCAGTGAATTCCAGCGTGGAACTGTGATAGGATGCCACCTGTGCAACAAATCCAGTCGTGAAATTTCCTCGCTCCTAAATATTCCACAGTCAACTGTCAGCTGTATTATAAGAAAATGGAAGTGTTTGGGAACGACAGCAACTCAGCCACGAAGTGGTAGGCCACGTAAACTGACGGAGCGGGGTCAGCGGATGCTGACGCGCATAGTGCGAAGAGGTCGCCAACTTTCTGCAGAGTCAATCACTACAGACCTCCAAACTTCATGTGGCCTTCAGATTAGCTCAAGAACAGTGCGCAGAGAGCTTCATGGAATGGGTTTCCATGGTCGAGCAGCTGCATCCAAGCCATACATCACCAAGTGCAATGCAAAGCGTCGGATGCGGTGGTGTAAAGCACGCCGCCACTGGACTCTAGAGCAGTGGAGACGCGTTCTCTGGAGTGACGAATCGCGCTTCTCCATCTGGCAATCTGATGGACGGGTCTGGGTTTGGCGGTTGCCAGGAGAACGGTACTTGTCTGACTGCATTGTGCCAAGTGTAAAGTTTGGTGGAGGGGGGATTATGGTGTGGGGTTGTTTTTCAGGAGCTGGGCTTGGCCCCTTAGTTCCAGTGAAAGGAACTCTGAATGCTTCAGCATACCAAGACATTTTGGACAATTCCATGCTCCCAACTTTGTGGGAACAGTTTGGAGCTGGCCCCTTCCTCTTCCAACATGACTGTGCACCAGTGCACAAAGCAAGGTCCATAAAGACATGGATGACAGAGTCTGGTGTGGATGAACTTGACTGGCCTGCACAGAGTCCTGACCTCAACCCGATAGAACACCTTTGGGATGAATTAGAGCGGAGACTGAGAGCCAGGCCTTCTCGTCCAACATCAGTGTGCGACCTCACAAATGCGCTTCTGGAAGAATGGTCAAAAATTCCCATAAACACACTCCTAAACCTTGTGGACAGCCTTCCCAGAAGAGTTGAAGCTGTTCTAGCTGCAAAGGGTGGACCGACGTCATATTGAACCCTATGGATTAGGAACGGGATGTCACTTAAGCTCATATGTGAGTCAAGGCAGGTGAGCAAATACTTTTGGCAATATAGTGTATCTTTCTACCCCTTTTATAGAATAGAAAATCCCTTTATTGTCCCACAATGAGCAAATTTACAGCAGCAGAAAGATTATTGAAAATGGTCACACAAATGTGGATCTTAGAAAGATGTCTAAGAATAACATAATAGGGAAGAGTTAAAATATAAACAATAAAATCCTGTAAAGTGTTTTAACAATATAAAACTGGAGAATAAATAACCAATATGCAGCTATGGACATTTTTACAGTAATTAGAAAATAGCAGCAACATCAGAGATGTGCAGAATGACAGCAGCAGGTTATTTAACTGACTAAGGTTTCTATCATTACATTTGATTTTATTGGTTCCTGCTCCCGGTGGTTGGAATCTTTATTCCACTCTGGATTCTCATCAGTCTTTGGTCACTTTATGATAAGAAATAAATAAACAAACAGTTTTAAAAACTTCGGTTTTCATTCTTTTCCTGCTTTGTGTGTCAACTTTCACGGTTGCTAAGCAACAGAGCATACGGCGGTAAAAACCCACCGAAGGGTAGACCTGTTTGAATTCACAGCCAAAACTCTTCCGGCCTCCTTATTTTCAAGGACTTCAAAGGATCCAGTCTAACCCTTAATTTCCCTGATCCAAATTTCAAGGCAAGAAAACCTCTTCTTTTTGTAACTTTGTATCGTCCACCAGGTCCTTACTCTGAATTTTTAGATGAGTTTTCAGAGTTCCTTTCTGATTTGGTATTAAATACTGACAGGGTCATCATAGTGGGAGATTTTAACATCCATGCTGACATTGAAGGCGATAGCTTAAGAGCAGCCTTTAATGCTATCTTAGACACTATTGGCTTTGTTCAAAATGTGAATAGTCCCACACATTCTCATCTTCATACTTTGGATCTTGTGCTGACATACGGCATAGAATGTGAAGAAATAACAGTATTTCCTCACAACCCTGTCCTCTCTGACCACTTTCTAATAACCTTCAGGATTACTTTAACAGAGTTCTCCTCCCCCAAAAGAAGGTTACATTTTAGTAGATCTTTATCAGATAGTGCAGTTATAAATTTTAAAGAATCTGCTTCACTTTCTCTCTCCTCTGTGTCGCTGAGCAGTGCTGCAGAGTGCAAAAGCATAGCTTATTCCCCTTCACCGGTTGATGATTTTGTTGATGGGGTTGCTAGTTCTCTGCGTACTGCCTTAGACAACGCAGCTCCTTTGAAAATGAAAACGGTTAAAAATAGAAAGCTGGCTCTTTGGTTTAATGCACAGCTGCGCACTTTGAAGCAAAATGCTAGGAAACTGGAGAGAAAATATCGCTCCACAGGCCTGCGAGAGTCCTTCCTAGTCTGGAAAAATGGTTTACTGCTGTATAAGAGGACCCTTTGTAAAGAAAGAGCAGCATACTTCTCCTCATTAATAGAGGAGAATAAGAATAATCCTAGATTTCTTTTTAATACAGTTGCCAAACTCCCCCAGAGCCATAGCTCTGTTGAACCGTCCATTCCACCTGCTCTTAGCAGGAATGATTTTATGGGATTATTTATAAATAAAATTGATCTTATTAAAAATAAGATCATAAGCACTCCTCTATCCGCGATTGTACCTGAGGAAGTCATGGAATCTGAACCGGGTTTAGACTGCTTTGATCCAGTTGAACTTTCACAGTTAGCAAAACTATAGTCTTCATCTAAGCCTTCAACTTGTATGTTAGATCCAGTTCCAACCAGGTTATTTAAGGAGGTATTCTGTTTAACCAGGTTATTTAAGGAGGTATTCCCTTTGATCTCCTCCTCCATTTTAGATGTGATTAATCTATCTCTGTTACAGGGATATGTACCAAAGGCTTTTAAGGTTGCTGGAATTAAACCTCTGCTTAAGAAACCGTCTCTTGACCCAGATGACTTGGTCAATTATAGACCTATATCCAATCTTCCTTTCTTATCTAAAATTCTTGAGAAAGTAGTTGCCAAACAAGTGTGCGATCACTTCCACCGTAATGAACTTTTTGAAGAGTTTCAGTCTGGCTTTAGAGCTCATCATAGCACTGAAACAGCTCTGGTGAAAGTCACTAATGATATTCTCATGGCCTCAGATAATGGACTTGTATCTCTGCTCGTCCTGTTGGATCTCAGTGCTGCATTTGATCCAGTTGACCATAATATTCTTTTAGAAAGACTTGAATATTTTGTTGGAATTAAAGGAACAGCACTAGACTGGTTTAAATCTTATCTATCTGATCAATTTCAGTTTGTTCATGTTAATGATAGATCTTCAACACGCTCAAAGGTTACCTGTGGAGTACCACAGGGATCAGTGCTAGGACCAATTCTCTTTACTATAAATATGCACCCTTTCGGGAGGAATATTGCAAAAATGAGAAATCTCCTGTCCAGGGGTGATGCTGAGAAACTAGTCCATGCATTTGTTACTTCAAGGATGGACAATTGCTAGGCTTAAAACTTTCCTTTTTGATAAAGCTTCTAGTTAGAGTGGCTCAGGTTATCCTGATCTATCTCTATAGTTCTGCTGCTATAGGCTGCTGGAGGACATAGGGACCCCTTTTTCATCATTCTGTTTCATTCTATCTCTATTCTCCCACTCTGCAGAATCTGTTAGTTCAATCTCTAACGTTCTGCTCTCTCTGCTTTTTCTCATAGTAGCTTCATCTGGTCTGTTCCTGTCTGGCTGTGACTCCATCCTGGAGAGAAATATCAGCTGTGCTGCTGCCATCAACACCTTTGTTTCTAGATGTTGGAGCTTGGCCTGTTTTCCAGTGTAGTCCTGTTTCTCTGACTGTGACTAACTGGATGTGCTCTCTTCATCCTCTGACATGGGAGCTGGCTCGGAGCTCGTCTGCCTGGCTGTGTGTTTCCTGGACGGGGCCGCCTGTGGAGCTGGTTGACAGTTGCCTTTTGTATCTATGCTTCTTTTTCTATGTCTGCTTCTGTCTCCTTGAACCCCAGTGGGCCTCAGCAGATGGCCGCTCACACTGAGCCTGGTTCTGCTGGAGGTTTCTTCCTGTTCAAAGGGAGTTTTTCCTCTCCACTGTCGCTACAAGCATGCTTAGTGTGAGGGATTGCTGAAGAGTCAATGAGTCGATGCAATCAGCTGGTTTTCCATAGATGGGAAACTGAATCAATTTGACTGGATGATCTGAATTGTATCTGTAAAGTGCCTCGAGATGATATGTGTTGTGAATAAGTGCTGTAGAAATACGCTGAAACATTTGGTGTCTGATGGAATTGATGGATTTCGTTCGATCCAGCTTCTGATGCCAAGAGCTACATACTTCAGTACTAGTGGTTAGTAGCATAGGGTTAGTACATAGAGCTTGGAATCCTGAGGTTCTGAGTTTGAGTCCCACTCCCACAGACTGCCACTCTGGGTCCCTGACCAAGACCCTTAACCCATCCTGCTCCCCGGGCACAGCACAATGGCAGCCCACTGCTACCCAAGGGGAGGGGTTAAATGCAGAGGTAAATTTATCCAATGTGAGGTCCATAAAGTTCAAAGTTCAATTATTACAAACCCAGAACTCTGACAAAACATGAACATTTCGGCTCCATATTTGAGCTTTTGTCAGAAGAACTGCAGGGTAAATATGAAGAAAAAAGAAGCTTCCTAACATCTACCAGCAGGACATTCTGGGAAATATTTGCTCAGTGGCTTCACCTTGCTGCTCTGGTCATTATCTACTTTCTTCCAAAGGGTCTCCAGAGGCGTGGATCCAAGGCCAGACCAGGAGGCCTGGGAACAGGGCAGCAAAATGAGCTGCAGAGTGGAGCAGGAAGACGGGAACCAAAATCCTTGTTGGAAAGAGAACAAAGAGCCAAGAGAAGCTCTTCAGAACGCCAGGAAAAAAAAGAACCGGCATACAGACTGCAGGTTAAACCAGACCCTGAGCCAGTCTGGTTCAGATCATCAGAACCAAACTCTGATGCTGTCTCACTTATGTAGGTTTCTAAGGAACAGGACCAGAACCGGGTATACTGGATTCATGTTTGGACATGAGGTCCCTCCCTGCAGACCAGAGATTAGAACAGCACTGATCAGGACGACCAGGATCCAGAACCCCATGCATACTTTGAACCAGAATTCGGCCGTTGCTGTGATCCCTAGAAACCAGGCTGATCCCACATCCACTGAGACACACGTGGACCAGAACAAAGAGGCTCAAACCAGCTCTAAGGTCAGTCTTTGGTCAAACCTCAGATTCTGATCCAAAGGGTTTGGGTCCGATCCAGTTCGGATTTTGATCCACATTGTTTTGGTCTCTTATCAGTTGCTAGACACCGGAACCACATGGAGTTCTGATCAAGGAGCAGCGGTGCAGCAGGTGACCAGATCCAGGTCAAAGACCAAGACCGAAACGAGACCAAAGTCCAGGAGGAGGAAGGTCCAACAGTTTGTGTTTAGCAGCAGGGGTATGATCAGGAATCAATAATCATTAGACGGACCAAACAGCTGGCGGCTATGTTAACCTCTTGCTCTCCATAGGTCAGCTGAGGCTGTCAATCACACCGGAGGCAGGACAACTCACCATTTACAGTAAGTATGCATCTCTGTGAAGTAGGTCAGGTACTTGTCCAGCACCGGTCCCATATTGATTGGTCGGCTTCCTGTCTGCAGTCCACGAGGCCCGAGGGCTGATGGGAAAATCCTGCAGGTCATGTGACTCGTCTGTAGAGGTGAGATGGTTTAGATGCTGCCCACCGGGTAAATGGTGATGTTTTGTAGCTGGCTCAACTATTTGTGTGTTCACAGCTCGGTGTGACCTCTGACCTCTGCCGCAGCATCAGGATGAAAACAGGAACGGTCCAGAACAATAAAAACCCAACTTACCAGTAGAACTTTTCTCTGTGAGTCATGTTCCCCTAATGTTCTGCTATTCCCTCTGAGGATGTTGGTTCTGGTACCAGATAAATGTCCTAAAGTAAACAGCCACTGGACTTATTTTGACAACTGCACACCATCAGAACCCATCAGAGCTCCCATAGGAACATCTATGAACAAATGTGAGGTCTTTTATCTTAGTGAGTGTTCCAGGTTCTACTCAGCCTGAAACAGATACATTTTCTTCTGTGAGTAGAAAATTGATCACACTTTAGTCTGCTGTAGCATTTCACCATGTGTTTACAGAGAGTAGAAAACAGGCTGATAGGGTCAGGATCTGGGGTGCATGCTAGTCCCTGTCGAGCACCGAGCCAGTTCCCATGTCAGAGGATGAAGAGAGTACATCCAGTTAGTCACAGTCCAAGAAACAGATACTGGGAGAATAGAGACAAAGATAGAATGATGAAATGGGGGTCCCTATGTCCTCCAGCAGTCTAAGCCTATAGCAGCAGAACTATAGAGATAGCTCAGGATAACCTGAGCCACTCTAACTAGAAGCTTTATCAAAAAGGAAAGTTTTAAGCCTAGCCTTAAAAGTAGACAGGGTGTCTGCCTCACGGACTAAAACTGGTAGTTGGTTCCACAGGAGAGGAGCCTGATAACTAAAAGATCTGCCTCCCATTCTACTTTTAGAAATTCTAGGAACCACTAGTAAACCTGCAGATTGAGAGCGAAGTGCTCTGTTAGGAACATAAGGAACAATCAGATCTCTGATATAAGATGGAGCTTGGCCATTTAAGGCTTTATATGTGAGAAGGAGGATTTTAAATTCTATTCTGGATTTAACAGGAAGCCAATGAAGAGAAGCCAGGATAGGAGAGATATGATCTCTCTTCTTAATTTTCATCAGAACTCTGGCTGCAGCATTTTGGATCAGCTGAAGGCTTTTAACTACAGTTTGTGGACTTCCTGATAGTAAAGAATTACAATAGTCCAGCCTTGAAGTAACAAATGCATGGACTAGTTTCTCAGCATCACCCCTGGACAGGAGATTGCTCATTTTTGCAATGTTCTTCAGATGAAAGAAGGAAATTCTAGAAACCTCTTTGATATGATCAAATATTTATGGGAACAAGATTGTACAAGGCAGCTGACAGGATATAAGATTTATTTGTTTTCGTTAAGTTTATTATTCTCTCTCTGTTCTCCTATTCTGCAGAATCTGTTAGTTCAATCTCTAACCTTCTGCTCTCTCTGCTTTTCCTCAGAGTAGCTTTGCCTCGTCTGTTCCTGTTTGGCTGTGACGTCATCCTGGAAAAAAACATCAGCTGTGCTGCTTCTATCAACACCCTTGTTAATAGATGTTGGAGATCGGCCTGTTTTCCAGTGTGGTCCTGTTTCTCTGACCGTGACTGAGTGGATGTGCTCTCTTCGTCCTCTGGCATGGGAGCTGCCTTGGAGCTCGTCTGCCTGGCTGTGTGTTTCCTGGACGGGGCCGCCTTTTACAGCTGCTTTTTGTATCTCTGCTTCTGTCTCCTTGAACCCCAGTCGGCCTCGGCAGATGGCCGCTCACACTGAGCCTGGTTCTGCTGGAGGTTTCTTCCTGTTAAAAAAGAGTTTTTCCTCTCCACTGTCGCTACAAGCATGCTTAGTGTGGGGGATTGTATTTGAGTCAATGAGTCAATGCAATCAACTGGTTTTCCTTAGATAGAAAACTTTGTATCAATTTGACTGTATGATCTGGTTGAACTGTAAAGTGCCTTGAGATGACATGTGTTGTGAATTTGGCGCTATATAAATAAACTGAATTGAATTGAATTGAATTATGAGCAGCAAATCACTTTATTTATTTTTACAGTAAATTAAGAACTCCTGAAATTATTTTCAGATTACGTTAATTCCGTGTGAATTTAAGATTAGTATTTACCTTGTGATGACAACCTGCTGAGCTTACTGGCACAATCTGAAGCCATTCTATGGGACTGATGGCCTTTATTAGGATAACATCTGAAGCAGCTAAAAACAGCCACTTAATATTTACTTTGTTATGGAAGACTGAATCAAACTGAGGAGGAACCCATAATGATACACAGGTCCTACCTGTTGGAACAATGTTTTTATTCTTCATCTTCACCTGCTGACAGGTGATTTCACCAAAATAGATACATTGATCTACTACCTTTCAAATAAACCGATAATGTTGTTGTGGTCACAGCAGGTTATGGCAAGCCAGTTTGATATGTATTTGTTTGACTGAACATGTATTCCTGATATCTGGGGTGGGCCGTGTGGGGGGAGGGGGTATTGTAAAAATTATGATTTTTAAACAAAATTCTAGATTTTTCAGCATCTAGACTAAACATTCTGAATGTCTGGAAATGTATTTCAGATCAACATATTTGTATTGTTACCGGTCGGTATTTGAATTATTTTGATTATGAAGTAATGTATTTCAGATATCATAAATACATATTCAGTGAAGCGCATAAATATCAGAATGGCCACTTAAATTGAATAACCTTCTACACTACTTGCCTTTTCTTTCTGAAACTGAGTTTCTGCTGCAAAAAATTAATTTAGAAAATATTACAATTCAGTCTGCTTGTCATTTTTATCAGGAAGAATCTAATTTTAGTGATCTACAAATGGAACAACAGAGATGAGAGTTCTTTTAATAAATTTCAAAACGACCTGCCATACAGGACTGAAACAGGCACTGCCTGTGGCCTGTCGTCATGGTGTCTCATTGAATCGGGATCTACTTAGAGTTGACTGAACTACTGTAGAGCAGCTGCTGTGAAACGGAAAACTCAGATATTCCAACCTTAGGCTATATCAATTCAGAGATGCAGATTTGAATGTGAGTTAAACCTGCGTTGGGAAACTGACCCCTGGTCCAAGATTTGCTAATCAGTTCTTCAAAAACAGACTATCTAATAGGACAGAAGCTGGTTCTTCATGTTCCTTCATGTTAAAAAGGATTTATTGCCCCCCACTGTCGCCACACGCATGTCAAAATTCAGGTTGCTGAAAAGTTCTGCTGGGTTCCCTCAGGTTTCTGGTTCTGAATGTAATTGGACAACTGGGTTAAGATGAAAGTGAATAGAATCCAGATTCTACCTCAGGTCACATGAGCTGGACCTTTTGGTACAGAAAACCCATGAAGTGAATGATGTGACCTTTAATCCATGACCCTGACCTCTGATCCATAACCCCCACCTATGACCTGTGTTTCAGGAGCGTGTCAGAGCCCCTCCTCCAGGGCAGGTTGGTGATCTCGGTGCACAGATGTCTACCCGACTCCAGGTAACTGATAACCTACTGCTGCCGTCTCCTGGCAGGTGAAGGGCTGGAACCCAAAGCGTTCATTATGGTAGATGCACGGAAAATGAGCCATCCATCACAGCGTCTGTAGAGTTTATACTTGGCTTTCCTCCCGTCATGGCCGGCTCTGGGTGCTGTGTTCAGCACAAAGAGCGAGCTGACACCACCACACTACACAAGGACGTTAAAAACTGCAATTTGCAACTTTATTAAAGCCTCTTCATGCCATCCAGGAGCCACTGTCATTTCTTTCCTGGATTTTTTCCACAATCTGTTAACAGTGTTGATATTTATGGGCTAAATCACCGGATTGCTCCAGCAGGAGCTGCTGCTCGCTATGTTTTCCGTGCGGCTCCATCTGAGTAGTTCAAAATGTTCCTAGATGCTCCATGGGGACAGAATTTCCAAACGCAGCACCTAGGAAAATGTGTCCATCCAGAGGGGCATGGAAACCCAAAATGAAGGAATTTGGCTGCACAGACCTCGCGGTTTGTCACGCATAAACCAAGCTTAATAGCCGTCTCTAAATCTCCACAGGTGCAGCCAGCTGATTGGTTGTATGAGTTTTGGAATTGGATCCCTCATCAGATCTTCTCAGGTAAGTCTAAACCAGTCAGAGCAGGACATGCTGCTCCAGGATTGGCTGTAGATGTTTAGACACGCCTAATGATCCCCTCTGGCCCCGCCCCTCTCCATGTTGTCAGCTAATCACTGGTTGGTTCTACCTGCTGAGGGAAGAGATTGGACAGAGCAAACACATGAGGGTGACATCACAGAGAAACAGACCAAAGAAAAGCCACCTGGTAAAGCTGGAGCAGCAGGGGCTGGAGCCTAGAGGTAAGTCCATGCTGAGACTGCTCTGTGGTTGGCTGTTCCTCATGATGTGACCTTACTAACAGCTGATGGGTTGAGACTTGAGCCAATGAACTGAATAGATGTTCATTGGTGCAGTAGATGATCCAGAGCCAAGAGGATAAAACTGCTCCGCTTCCTCTAGACTGAAAAGTTTGTTTCAAGGTCTGGGTCTGCCATGGAATCGAGCTCTTCCAAGACTGATATGCCATGTTTACACCTTATCAGTTTAGCTAGCCAGTCTAACTTTTTCATATTAAAGGTCAATATTTCATGGCTATGGCTGTGTATAGCTCCCGGCAACCTGAAATTATTTCAAAAAAAGTATGTCGCCTAGCATCCACAAACTATATCAATCCATTAAATCAGTATTTGACCGCCAGCGCCTTCTGGAGTTACGGTCAAGTGTTTTCAAATTCATAAATACAACTACTCTTTTATTGTTTACATAGCTTCAGATTGCTCCGGGCAAAAGTCTCAGAGGCCCTCAATGCCGTGGACTTGCAGATCAGGACACGCCGCAGGAGGAGGAGCAAGCAAAGAGGGTGTGGCTGGCGGCAAATGTGCGGCTGCAGAGGAGGGCTAACGGCAAAGCTAAAAGCAAACTCCTACAAACCGCCGCATCCTTCAGTCTTGCTTTCCAATGTCCGCTCACTTGACAACAAAATGGATCATCTTCAACTTGAACCCTCTTCAAAGAGTGAGTTTAGTATTGGCTGCGCTGTCATCCTGACCGAGACATGGCTTAACTCAACAATACCGGACAAAGCTGTTAGCCTGGACGGGCTCACATTATACTAGTCGACAGAAACAGCAAACTCAGCAGTAAGACCCAAGGAGGTGGTTTCTGTATTTACATCAACAACAACTGGTGCTAGATCAGTCTCCAGCTTCTGCTCTTCAGACTCCGAGTTTCAGACTGTTAACTGCAGGCCGTTCCATCTGCCTAGAGAGTTCAGTGTGGTTAGCATCACTGCTGTTTATGCCCCCCCCAGCGCTAACACTAAAGAGGCCATGAAGATTCTATACCAGGCTATCTCTGAGCTCCAATCTGCACACAGAGGCTGTTTCCATCATTGCTGGGGATTTTAACCAGGTTAACTTGAAGACTATTTTCCTCATTTTAACCAACATTTGGACGTTGCAACTGATTTAAGGAGAAGACCAAGGAGATCATGGTGGACTTCAGGAAGAAGCGGCCTGACCACGCTCCACTGCTCATCAACAGCTCAGCTGTAGAGGTGGTCAGCAGCACCACATTCATCACAGACACCCTCATTTGGACTGGAAACACCACCTCACTGGTCCAAAGGGCCCAGAAGCGCTTGGACTTCCTGCCCCCCCCCCCCCCCCCCCCCCCCATCCTCCCCACCTTCTCCAGAAGCACCATAGAGAGCGTTCTGAGCAGCTGTCTCACTGTGTGGTGTGGAGGCTGCAGCGCCTCAGACTGGAAGAAGGTGAGAACAGCAGAGAGGATCATGGGGGCTCCTCTTCCCTCCATTAAAGACATTTCATCCCAGCGCTGCGTGTCCCGTGACATCATCAATGACCCCTCACCCCCCACCATGGACTGTTCATTCAATGCAGGACCAGCAGATTCTGCAGCAGGTGCATTGTGGGGTGAAGGGGATATGTCTGCAGCAGTGGTGTAGGGGTCACAGGATTGTCAAACCTTTTGAAGAAGTTGTTCAGGTCATTTGATTTCTCCATTGTCCCTTCACTGGCCCTGGTCTTTGCGTTTTGGCCTGTGATGGTCCTCACACCTTCCCAGATGGCTCTCATCTTATTTTCAGCTTCTGCTCCACCTTTCTCCTGTAGATGTCTTTGGCTTCCCTCACACCGTGTTTTACCTCCTGCTGTTCTGCCTTCATGGCCTCCTTGTCTCTGCTCCTGAAGGCAGCCTTCTTCCTGTTTAGGAAAGCTTTCACTCCCCTTGTTACCCAAGGCTTGTTATTTGGGTAGTAGCAGACTGTCCCAACAGGCTGTAGGGGAACCAGGTTGTGGTCCAACTTGCCCATTGGGGGAGGGGTGTGGCTCTGTATGCATCCCTTACATTAGCATACAGGAGATGGATTGTCCTGTTTCTTGTTAGACAGTCAACAGTCTGATGGAAAACAGGCAAATTCGAGTCAAGGGTTGCATGGTTAAAGTCACCCAAAGTTATTATAAATGCATTAGGTTGCTGAGTCTGTAACCTGGCTGTGATGGCGTGTATCTCCTCACAGGCAGCTGCTGTGTCCTCTTTCGAGAAAATATAAACACAGATGGTGATCATGTGACTCAATTCCATTGCCAGATAATATGGCTGCAAGCTAACAGCTCGAGGTCCCGGCAGCATAACAATCTGTACTAACATATGTCCTTGGTTACCCCAGCGGTGGTTCACAAACATGATCAAGCCCACACCTTTTGTTTTTCCACTAGCATTAGTGTCCCTGTCGGCTCTCACCGCAGTGAATCCCCGCAGGTCCACATTAGCGTCCGGTACGAGGCGCTTTAGCCATGTCTCCATAAAGATGAGCAGGTTGCTTTCTCTATAAATCTGATGGTTGTTCAGTGCAGTCAGCTCATCAATCTTGTTATACAGAGAGTTCACATTCCCCTTGATTATGGAGGGGATTAATGAGTTGTAGTGTCTCTGATTCTCCACTAGCCTGGCCTTTTGCTCAGCACGGACTTTGCAGCCCCTGTATTTCCTCCTCTGCTCCTCGAGGATGGCGTGTTGTATACCAGCATATCCCATTGTTCTCAGTGACACCAGTTCCTCTCTAGAGTACATAAAAAACCAGCTTCATGTTAATTTCAATAAATATAAAATCATCCCACAGTAGAACTAATTTAAAGGTAAAAAAGTGTGAACAAATAGTATAGACTAGAGAGCTACAGGAGAGGCTGCTGTCTCCTACAGTGCAGACAGCCATTAAATGATATAAATAAAAAAATTAAATCTCCAATAAATTTATTTAATGAAGTAAAATTTTAGAAGCCGTAATCCAGAACTAACCAACAAAAAACTCAGGAACCAAAAACTAGGAGACTTTATGGATGAATAAACCGAAGGGAATGAGGAACAGAACAATGAATAATCAACTGATATGGAGCAGGTGTGGACAGAAGGATCTCGAACAGGCATCCCCAAAGTCGGTCCTCGAGGGCCACTGTCCTTCCGGTTTTAGAGGTCTCCCTGCTCCAGCACAGCTGATTTACATTGATAGTTGATTAACAGGCTTTTGCTGAACTGCAATCATCAGAATCAGCTGTGCTAAAGCAGAGAAACCTCTAAAACCTGCAGGACAGCGGCCCTCGAGGATTGACTTTGGGGATGCCTGATCTAGAAGGTAGATGGGGCAAAGAAGACAGGAAGGGGGAAGGGGGGAACGGAGAGTAAACAAGAAATACAACATTGCATACATATAGCCAGAAAAGTACTTATTAGACACTGAATGAAAATGTAACCAATGACATAAATTCAACTTTAACTGAAAACCCAAAGGAAAAACTTAAAATGAACCAAAAAGTCCAAAAAGATCAGAATCATGACAGGTAGGTTGACACCAAACATGAATCTTTCAGCTGAAGCAGAATATTTCCATTTTATCCCTATGTTATATTCCTTTCTGATTTGGTTTTCAGAAAGGAATATAACAAAGTAAGACCGTGACAGTGTTGAATACTGACAGGGTCAGTCAACTGATTTAAACACTGATTTTAACACTGAAATCCTGCGCTACTGATTTTAACATCCATCCTGACACTAAAGGTGATGCCTTAAGAGCAGCCTTTAATGCTATCTTAGACACTATTGGCTTTGAACTGTAAAGTGCCTTGAGATGACATGTGTTGTGAATTTGGCGCTATATAAATAAACTGAATTTAATTGAATTGAAATTGAATATAGCTGGGTATCATCAGCATAACAGTGGAAATTAATCCCATGCTGTCTAATAATTCTACCAATTGGGAGC
Organism: Cyprinodon tularosa; assembly: GCF_016077235.1. Taxonomy (NCBI): domain Eukaryota; kingdom Metazoa; phylum Chordata; class Actinopteri; order Cyprinodontiformes; family Cyprinodontidae; genus Cyprinodon; species Cyprinodon tularosa. The sequence continues at coordinate 98,903 of NW_024037884.1, forward strand.
ATGTATAAAGTAAAGAGAATTGGTCCTAGCACTGATCCCTGTGGTACTCCACAGGCAACCCCCGAGCGTGTTGAAGATCTATCATTAACATGAACAAACTGAATTCGATCAGATAGATCAGATTTAAACCAGTCTAGAGCTGTTCCTTTAATTCCAACAAAATATTCAAGTCTTTCTAAAAGAATATTCTGATCAACTGTATCAAATGCAGCACTGAGATCCAACAGGACGAGCACAGATACAAGTCCATTATCTGAGGCCATGAGAATATCATTAGTGACTTTCACCAGAGCTGTTTCAGTGCTATGATGAGCTCTAAAGCCAGACTGAAACTCTTCAAAAAGTTCATTATGGTGGAAGTGATCGCAAACTTGTTTGGCAACTACTTTCTCAAGAATTTTGGATAAGAAAGGAAGATTGGATATAGGTCTATAATTGACCAAGTCATCTGGGTCAAGAGACGGGTTCTTAAGCAGAGGTTTAATTCCAGCAACCTTAAAAGCTTTAGGTACATATCTCTGTAACAGAGATAGATTAATCACATCTAAAATGGAGGAGGAGATCAAAGGGAATACCTCCTTAAATAACCTGGTTGGAACTGGATCTAACATCCAAGTTGAAGGCTTAGATGAAGACAATAATTTTGCTAATTCAGAGAGTTCAACTGGATCAAAGCTGCCTAAACCCAGTTCAGATTCCATGACTACCTCAGGTACAATCGCGGATAGAGGAGTGCTTATGATCTTATTTTTAATAAGATCAATCTTATTTATAAAGAATCCCATAAAATCATTGCTGCTAAGAGCAAGTGGAATGGACGGTTCAACTGAGCTATGGCTCTGGGTGAGTTTGGCAACTGTATTAAAAAGAAATCTAGGATTATTCTTATTCTCCTCTATTAATGAGGAGAAGTATGCTGCTCTTGCTTTACAAAGGGTCCTCTTATACAGCAGTAAACCATTTTTCCAGACTAGGAAGGACTCCCGCAGGCCTGTGGAGCGATATTTTCTCTCCAGTTTCCTAGCATTTTGCTTCAAAGTACGCAGCTCTGCATTAAACCAAGGAACAAGCTTTCTATTTTTAACGGTTTTCATTTTCAAAGGAGCTGCGTTGTCTAAGGCAGTACTCAGAGAACTAGCAACCCCATCAACAAAATCATCAACCTGTGAAGGGGAATAAGCTAAGCTTTTGCACTCTGCAGCACTGCTCAGTGACACAGAGGAGAGAGAAAGTGAAGCAGATTCTTTAAAATTTATAACTGCACTATCTGATAAAGATCTACTAAAATTGAACCTTCTTTTGGGGGAGGAGAACTCTGTTAAAGTAATCCTGAAGGTTATTAGAAAGTGGTCAGAGAGGACAGGGTTGTGAGGAAATACTGTTATTTCTTCACATTCTATGCCGTATGTCAGCACAAGATCCAAAGTATGAAGATGAGAATGTGTGGGACTATTCACATTTTGAACAAAGCCAATAGTGTCTAAGATAGCATTAAAGGCTGCTCTTAAGCTATCGCCTTCAATGTCAGCATGGATGTTAAAATCTCCCACTATGATGACCCTGTCAGTATTTAATACCAAATCAGAAAGGAACTCTGAAAACTCATCTAAACATTCAGAGTAAGGACCTGGTGGACGATACAAAGTTACAAAAAGAAGAGGTTTTCTTGCCTTGAAATTTGGATCAGGGAAATTAAGGGTTAAATGTTCAAAAGAGTTGTAGGTATTAATTGTTTTGGGAGTAATCAGTAAGTCAGACAGGAAGATTGTTGCTACTCCTCCTCCTCGCCCAGAACTTCTGGGGATGTGAAAATTTAAATAGCTTGAAGGAGTTGCCTCATTTATGCTCACATAATCCTCTTGCTGCAGCCAGGTTTCTGTAAGGCAAAACAAGTCAATGTGATTATCACAAATCAAGTCATTAACTAGTAGACTTTTAGAGGAAAGCGATCTTATGTTAAACAGACCGCATTTAATTGTTTTAACTTTTTCCCCAATTGGAGTTATTTTGATTTTAATTAGATTATCATGATTTACTCCTTTGGGAATCTTTGCTAATTTATTAGATTTTGGTCGTGGGCAAGACACTGTCTGGATGGAGTAATGAGTGGGTAACAGTAGAGAAGCTGCAGAGAGGTCTGTTAAACTACAACTCTGCTTCCTGGTCTGCACCCTGGGTGGTCAGGGTTTTGGAGGACTAATAAATGTGGCCAGATTCCTAGAAAGAAGAGCTGCACCATCCAAAGTGGGATGGATGCCGTCTCTCCGAATCAGACCAGGCTTTCCCCAAAAGGATTGCCAATTATTAATGTAGGCCACGTTGTTTTCAGGACACCACCTACACAACCAGCGGTTGAATGACGACATGCGGCTAAACATGTCATCACTGGTCAGATCAGGGAGGGGACCAGAGAAAATTACGGAGTCCGACATTTTTTTGGCAAACTTACACACCGAAGCAACACTAATTTTAGTGACCTCCGATCGGCGTAACCGGGTGTCATTACCACCAGCGTGAATAACAATCTTACTGTATTTAACCTTATCCTTAGCCAGTAGTTTCAGGTAGGATTTGATGTCGCCCGTTCTGGCCCCCGGCAAACATTTGACTATGGTCCCTGGTGTCTCTAACGCCACGTTTCTGACTATGGAGCTGCCAATCACCAGAGTGGGCTTCTCAGTGGGTGTGTCACTGAGTGGGGAAAACTGGTTAGAAACGTGAACGGGTTGGTGGTGACCAGTGGGCAGAGATCCACGACTACGCTTTCTGCGTACAGTTACCCAATCGCCTGGCTGCTCAGGCACTTTTGGAGGACAGCTACGTGGGGGGCCTACTTTAACTCCTGGATGTTCAACAGCCTGAAGCCTGGATTCTAACTCTGACACCCTCGCCTCCAAAGCTACAAAAATACTACACTTATTACACATCCCATTATCACTAAAGGAGGCAGAGGAATAACTGAACATCTGACACAGAGAGCAGGAGAGAGGAGAGGAAGAAGGAAGAGTTGGAAAAGAGTCAAGGGAGGGAGAGAGAGAAGCCATAGCAATGCTAAGCTAGCGCTAGCCTAGGCTAGCTACTCCTTGCTATCAGAAATAAAACCGTGTGAAACTGACAAGTGCTCAGTAGAAAAGTGCAGCAGAAGGTGATATGTTTTAAAGTAGTCAGTTAGAGTTACTTAGATACAGAGATATCACAGAGAAAATAGCTTAACTTCAGATGGAGATCCTCTGAACAGCTGCACACTCAGTTAATCCAAACAGGAAGATATCTGTCTATAATCCAGATGAAGCTAACCCATTACATAGATTACAGGCATGTCTGAAGACATAAAAACCTGGATGACTCTTAACTTTCTGCTTCTGAATGCAGACAAAACAGAAGTTATAGTCTTTGGACCAGAGTCTCTGAAAAAGAAGCTGATTAGTCAGTCACTTCATTTGGATGGGATTAAACTGATTTCAGATAATAAAGTAAAAAATCTTGGTGTTATTTTTGATCAGGACCTGTCATTTAAATCCCAGATCAAAGAGGTTTCTAGAATTTCCTTCTTTCATCTGAGGAATATTGCAAAAATGAGCAATCTCCTGTCCAGGGGTGATGTTGAGAAACTAGTCCATGCATTTGTTACTTCAAGGATGGACAATTGTAATTCTTTACTATCAGGAAGTCCACAAACTGTAGTTAAAAGCCTTCAGCTGATCCAAAATGCTGCAGCCAGAGTTCTGATGAAAATGAAAAAGAGAGATCATATCTCTCCTATCCTGGCTTCTCTTCATTGGCTTCCTGTTAAATCCAGAATAGAATTTAAAATCCTCCTTCTCACATATAAAGCCTTAAATGGCCAAGCTCCATCTGATATCAGAGATCTGATTGTTCCTTATGTTCCTAACAGAGCACTTCGCTCTCAATCTGCAGGTTTACTAGTGGTTCCTAGAATTTCTAAAAGTAGAATGGGAGGCAGATCTTTTAGTTCTCAGGCTCCTCTCCTGTGGAACCAACTACCAGTTTTAGTCCGTGAGGCAGACACCCTGTCTACTTTTAAGGCTAGGCTTACAACTTTCCTTTTTGATAAAGCTTCTAGTTAGAGTGGCTCAGGTTATCCTGATCTATCTCTATAGTTCTGCTGCTATAGGCTTAGACTGCTGGAGGACATAGGGACCCCTTTTTCATCATTCTGCTTCATTCTATCTCTATTCTCCCACTCTGCAGAATCTGTTAGTTCAATCTCTAACGTTCTGCTCTCTCTGCTTTTTCTCATAGTAGCTTCATCTGGTCTGTTCCTGTTTGGCTGTGACTCCATCCTGGAGAGAAATATCAGCTGTGCTGCTGCCATCAACACCTTTGTTTCTAGATGTTGGAGCTTGGCCTGTTTGTTTCTAACACTGAGTCTGGTTCTGCTGGTGGTTTCTTCCTGTTTGAAGGGAGTTTTCTTTTCCACTGTCACTACAAGCATGCTTGGTGTGAGGGATTGCTGAAGATTCAATATCTCCTGTCTCTACCTGCTCATCTAGGACGGGAGAATTCCGTCAAGTCAATGACTTAATGATCTGATTGATCTGGGTGTATAAAGTGACCTGATGTGAACTGGAGCACAGAAAGTTACCAAGACTAAGACAATTTTTATTGTCATTTTGTACAGCTTTCAAATTGTAAAAGAACATTTCCATTTCATTAAGTGCAGCAGTGATTAAATGTAAACAGTGTGGGAGAAAAACGAGGTGCAAAATGCATCAACTGAATTGAATGTGACGTCACAGAAAACCACAGAAACTTAAGGAAAATCTCACCACTCTAAAATAGTTGAAAAATGGTGAAACTGAAATAACATGAATATATTTCCTTTGCCAGTCAGAATATTAAAGTGTTTACATAAACAAATAGAGAAGAAGGGTTAGTTTTCTGTTTCTCTTTGCCTCACATGTTCCCGAACACTGATTCACTGTTTAGTTTCACCTACTTTTTCTCAGTAAAGATGGTTCTGACTGGCTCTGCAGCGTGTGGAGCTGGAGCTATGTGGGTGAACAAAGCCCTGATAGTGATAGAGTACAATTGCCCTTTAACAGAAAGAAACCTTCAGCAAAACCCAGCAGGATGTGACTTAAAGCTGGTCAGACAGTCATGGCGGGGGGGGGGGGGGGGGTCATTTTTGAGAGAAGAAGTTACTCTGCAGGAAAATCCTCAGCCAGAATAAAAGGTGGAGTTTTTCAGCCAGACCAGTTTACTCTTTTTGCAACAGTCAAAGTTCCAAACAAAGCGAGATTGAAACAAGATCCAGGTGTTATCAGACCAGAATTACTTCATTAATCCCTTGTGGGAGATTCTTTTCCTGCAGTGCCACTGTTTATAGAAGAGAGAAAAATAAGTATAAATAAGATATAGGAATAAAATAAGGATAAGAATACAATAAGACCACAGTATTTAGAAACATTCCTTACAATTTACAACGTTGCTCAGCAACAAATTATAATTCAGTGTGCTGCTCCAGCACACAACAGCATGAAGGGAGCGATTTGAGCAAAGAGCCTGGAGTTCGAGTCCCACTCCCACAGACTGGCACTCTAGGTTCCTCAGCAAGACCCTTAACCCCACTCTGCTCCCCTGGCGCCGCACAATGGCAGCCCGCTGCTCCCCTGGAGCCGCACAGTGGCAGCCCGCTGCTCCCCTGGTCCCGCACAATGGCAGCCCGCTGCTCCCCTGGAGCCGCACAGTGGCAGCCCGCTGCTCCCCTGGTCCCGCACAATGGCAGCCCGCTGCTCTCCTGGCGCCGCACAATGGCACTGCATATTTGCACTGTATATATATTAATGCTCTGAACTTCTATATCAATGTTTTTTTTTGCTGCACTTTAAGGAATGGAAAGGTCATCAGAGCTGCACAAAATAAAATTTGCTGTGAAAGTGGGACCATCACAGGACGGATGGAGTGGGGGCTGCAGGTAAGCTTTGTTCACAGAATCAAATCTGTTGAAAAACAGATTGAAGTTGATTCATGTCGGCTACGTTCAAACTGCCTTCCTCTCCTCTACTGATGGATGGTCTGAAGCCACACCTCTCTCATCTTGTTTTGCGGGAGTTTCCACCTCTGTTTGTCCTTGGCTTCACTAATCTTCATCTTCAGCTACTTCTGGATGGTTCGCCCTGCCAGGTCTGAAAGTCCTCTCCTCCTGTTAAGGACGATCTTTATGTCCTTTATACCCAAATAAAAAGCTGTGGGTGACAAAGGACAGCCTTTGGTGGGATGGTGGTGCTGACGCAGAAGTTGATGTAATCAGAGACACAATCTGTCAGCCCATCAATGTCCTCATTAGAACCTTTGCTGAAAGGTGTGAGCTAAGATGTCTTTTACAGATTCAAACATCTCAGATGTTCTGTCACATGCCTCCCTTCCCAAAATCAGTGCTGTGACCGTATTTCCTGTGCTGCTTCCTGATCAGAGGAAGTGGTGAGGAGGACATATGGTTGTGGTCAGAGCGCTCCTCTAACCAGCAGGGAACATCTACCCAGTATGTTTTAACCCAGAACAAGGAGGAAAGGTGATGGACAGAACCCCTGAATTATTGAGGACATGGGGGCAGCAGCGGCTCAGCAGCCTCTTCTGGAGCCTGGAGATGAGCAGCCAAGCAGAAAGTGTGTCATTTATTCTTCAGGCGCATCCATGAGTCATGAAGACAAGCAGAACACTGCTGGAGCCGAAGGGGCAAAAGAAACAGTTGCTAAGGAGACCCTGGTTCTGTCCTGATTGCATCGACTCATTGACTCTTCAGCAATCCCTCACACCAAGCATGCTTGTAGCGACAGTGGAGAGGAAAAACTCCCTCAGTGTGAGCGGCCATCTGCTGAGGCCGACTGGGGAGACAGAAGCAGGCTGACTGGTTCTGTCCTGACTTGTTCCGTTCTGACTGGTTCTGTCCTAAGTGGTTCTGTTCTCACTGGTTCCATCCAGGGTGGTTCTGTTGTGACTAGTTCTGTCCTGACTGGTTCCTTTCTTACTGGTTTTACCTTGACTGGTTCCATCCTCACTGATTCTGTGCTGACTGGTTCTGTCTTCTGTCCTAAATGGTTCCGTCCTGAATGGTTCTGTGATGACTGGTTCTGTGATGACTGGTTCCATTGGGAGCGGTTCTACCCTAACTAATTCCATTCCAACTGGATACGATCCAACTGGTTCCATTTTGACTGGATCTACACTGACTGGTTCTGTCCAGACTTGTTTGTTTCTTACTGGTTCGATCCTGACTGGTTCTGTTCTGACTGGTTCAATTCTCGCTAGTTTTGTCCTGACTGGTTCAGTTCTTCTTGGTTCTGGCCTGACTGGTTCTGTACTGACTGGTTCCGTCCTGAATGGTTCTGTTCTGACTGGTTCTGTGATGACTGGTTCCATCGAGAGCGGTTCTACTCTAACTAATTCCATTCCAACTGGATGCGATCCAACTGGTTCCATTCTGACTGGATCTACACTGACTGGTTCTGTCCAGACCTTTTTGTTTCTTACTGGTTCTGTCCTGAGTTGTTCCGTTGTGACTGGTTCCATTCTGACTGCTTCTGTTCTGACTGGTTCCTGCTAAGGAATACTGCTCTCTGACTGCCCTGGGGAAGGAGGGGTGTGTGTGTGCATGGTTTCCATGGTGATGAGAAACAGGGCAGTAACCATGTGACCCTCTGAGTACCTTAGTGCTTCGACCGCCCATCTCACTCTCTCTATCTGTGACATCACAGAGATGTGACACTGGTTTAAGGCGCCAGTAGAAGAGGATCAGAGAGCTGTGAGGTGTTGAGGTTCTGATCCGTTCCACGGTTCTGGTCTCTTCTCTGGGTCAGACATTCAGCAGTGTTAATTTTTCACTTCCTTTAAATCTTGATTTCTTTGAACAAAAGGTTCAGTTTCAGAACCGCTCTGATTGAAGGCAGGGTTCCACTGTGGTTCCAGATCCAAACATTCAGGATGTTCTGCTGATTTTTGGCTCCCTTTTCAGAGAAGAACTTTGTGGACGTTGAAGGTGTTTTCGTCCTCTGCTGGTTCTTTTCCTTTGGTTCTGGTCAGGTTTTGGTGTCCACCGTATTCCGATGTTCTGGAAGAACGCTGCCTGGTCTTGGGATGATGCCGCAGGGGATGAGGATGATGATGGTGGGTTTCTGCTTGCAGCTGACCTCAGAAGGACTCCGGACTCGGCTCCAGACACTGACCTAACCTGGACCGGCACCATGGCCAGCACCACGCGGTCCATCAGTAATGCGGCCACCTCATGTGGACCCAAAGAAACTACCCGCCACAGCATGGTGTCTGGTCGGATTGGCAGCCAAGAACCGGACCAGGGCAACTACAGTGGCTGTGTCTCCTCTGGGTTCTGTGGACCACAGCACGCAGCCGTGAGTACATACCCACCAACCATCAGAACCTTCGAAAAACTGGGGTCAGTGATTAGGTTAACAAGGTCCAAAATGGACTTTAGTTCTGGGTGGGTTCTGGTGTTCGACAGGATGAAGGCTCATCATTATGTGGGTTGAAGAGCAGGGAACCAATCAGATCACTTCAGAACCAGTGATGAATCAAATGAAGCTGCGGCTCATAAACCATCAAACAGTTCGGCTGGAACTGATCCGATCCAAAGGAACCAGCTCAGTTTATAGCTCAGAAATCCAAATCCTTTCTTTTTCTCTGAATCATTTCCTGTTGCTCTTTCATCTGTGAAGGTCCAAACTGACTGATATCTGGGTCGTGCTTTAGAACCGGCCCATTTGATTCTAAATAAAAGACGCTGCAGAATCATCTGCAACTGTTTTTTTCTAAAACACAAAGTTCCTGTTAGAGTACAGGAACTCTTTGCCCCAGAGTGATCCAGCTTTGGACTTCAGATCTCTCACTGGTCCATCAGAACTGAGCCTGGTATCTCCATCTGCTCAAGTTTGGATCCGGGAGTCTGAACAGGAGGACGTTGATGCATAGCATCACTCTTATCAGGCCGCTTGAGTTCAGTTCTGATGGATCGGTAGGTTCTGTGTCTAAAAGCAACAGCCTGGTCCAAAGTCTGAATTAGAGCTCAAAACAGCACAGATCAGTAGAACCAGCACAGAACCGTGAAAAAGTTGAACCACAACCCTCGATTCCGACATAATTTCAAGCAATGTCGTCCTGAAGGGACTCGTGTCCAGAGCCAGGACCAGGAACCAGACTGGTCCAAAGCCAGTGGGCTGCAGACATGTTCAGTTTTGGCCACACCCTGAAATTCAAACAGACAGTAAGAAGCTGTGATAGGGTCTGGAGGTCTGAACTATCCTAGGAGCAGGTCATTGTCAACCGGACCAGAACCAGTAGAGCCCATTGATGGCTTAGTCTGGACCCGCTTTACATCCTTCTTTTGCACAGTACGGGGACTTAGATCAGACCCGGTTCTTTTTGTAATCCTCGTGGCATCTTGCTGTGTCCCCTGCCCATTCTGGACCCAGTTTGGACCCGGTCCAGGCCCGTCCTGACTTGTTGAGGAAGTGTGTGTCTTATCGGAGAGACACATCCCCTGTTTTCTCTCTAGCCCAGAGTGTGCATGCTTCCTGCTATTATTCTCACTGCTGGTTCCCACACACACACACTTCCAGTCCTCATGTGAGCCTCTATGCTGGTCACACTGGTTCTGCCCAAACACCTGAGCCTGGATTTGTCTGGATCTGAGAACCCGACCTGCTGATTATTTTAACATTTGGGTTCCCTGCTAGAACACACAGACCTACACTGTTGTGCTGCTAGTTCTATTTTATCTGGTCTGGATCTTTTTGGACTTTTGGATCACAGCCGATCCTGGACGTGTGATTCTGCCCTGAGGACGGCGTGGGTCGAGGTTCTGGTTCAGCTGTGCAGAAGGATCCGATGGAGGGCTGGTTTTGCTGACCCACCATGCACACCATCCACCGTCTGTGCAGAGAATGCATCGGACAGAACCTACCGCAGGTCTGAGTCTCAATGATTTAACAGCTGGTTCTGGATGCAGTCGGGTTCTGAATGAGTCTGTCAGACAGCAGGACAGACGGATTCGTCTGATTGGCTGTTAGAGAAGCTTTTAGTAGCAAACTAAAAACAGATGTGACATCACAACTGAGTGATGAATCTTTAATGGCTGCATGTTCACAGCCGCTGGGGGGTGGATGGTGGTGGGAAGGGAGGGGGGTTCATTCAGTCTCATGAAAGAACAGCTAATGAACCTCTGATCAAACACTGGATGAAGTAGATCTTTGTTCCTTTCCTGCTGAAGCACCAGAACCAGAACCACTCCTTACTCAGACCAGAACCAGAGACGTCCCAAAACTGACTCTTTTAGCGTCCACCCCAGATTAGTAGGTTTAAACAGAGGGAGGTTCTGGTTCCGCTCAGGTACTGGGTCGTTGCTCTGTCTGTATTGTTGCCCAGACTTTAGAGTTCTGGGTCTCATAGTCCTGTCCTTGTTTGAACAGAGTAATAAACAGGACCAGGGAACAGAACCCTCAACCAGAGTGTCTGTGATGTGTACATACCTTCTCCGTGGTGCTGGTCTCCTCAGGCTCTGCAGGGGTTTTAATATGAGCCTGTCAGTCTAAACTCAGGGACATTTAATTCGCTTTGTTTAGGGTTGAGTCCCAGGATGAGTCGACCTTTTCGTCGCTCTGGCTCTGTTTGCAGAGTCATGGAAACAGCTCAGAAACCAGGACCCAACCGAGCCTCAGAACTGGACCTGACACAAACAAAGCCCAAGAACAATACCAGGAAGAACAAATGCAGAACCGCCTGCCAACTCAAACCAGAAGCAGCACTCTGACAGGAGACGATCAAACAGAAACAATCAGTTCAACATCTGCAGGTTCTGGTTCAGACACAATAGGAAGGGATCAGGGTAACTTTTCGGTTCTAGATCAAATCCCTGGATCTGTCTTTTATTCATAAACTTAGAGTCTAATCTTGATGACTGCTGAGGCCCCCTAGTGGTTGTTTTATGCTAGCACCCCTGGACACGCCCATCTTCTGTTCCTAGTTCTGTGCTGCTCTGGATCCAGGACGGTCGTCTGGAAGATCCTCCGACCTGAATCTGATGAGCTGCAGGTTTTGTTTCCAACCTGTTCTGATCCACTTCTGCTCTAAATGCTCTGAACTGTTTCCTGCAGGTAAGCATCATTCGAGGCAACGACGGGTTTGGATTTACAATCTTCGCGGATTGTCCGGTCCGAGTCCAGGCGGTTGATCCAGGTGAGCTTCCCATGGATGTACTGACACACACGTATGATGTAAGCTCACATCCGGCAGGCGGTGCATACCTCTCATCCCTTCTTTGGTTGTTACCATGGGAAAACACCTCAGACCTAGTTACAAGGTTAGAGAGAAAATGAACTTTGTGAGAACAAAGACATCAATAGATGTTGGAGACCAGGCAGAGAAGGCTTTGTGGTTGAGAGGTTACCAGCTTTAGGTAAACACAAACAAGTTTAAACTGGTTTCAGATTGGTGAAATGTCAGAGTTTATAATGGACCTGAGAACCGAGGATACTGCCTAAACTGGTCTATTTAACATTTCTGCAGAGTGGATTTAAACTGGATACATAACTGGTTTTAATTTGGAGATAACCTTAAATTAACTGGTTCAAATGGTTGCCTCCTACCTAGCCCACTTCCAGGATTTATTAAACTGGTTAAAGCTGGATGAACCCCAGCAGAGCAGGGGTCTGCAGATCTGCTGACCCACTTTGGTTTTGTTGTAGGAGGACCAGCTCATCAGGCAGGACTCTGTCAGGGAGACTCAGTTCTTCAGCTCAATGGACTTCCTGTAGAGACCTGGAAATGTGCGGACCTTGCCCAGGCCATCAGGTAAGCTTGGTCAGATAGCCCCACCCCCTTGTAATTGCTCCCTGTAGAGATGAGGTCTGGTTCTGGTTCCTTTAGCAGTGTTGTCTCAGATGGGTTCTGTTAGGGGTTAAGTGGATGTGTCGCTTCAGGAGCTGTCCCTCCCAGGTTGTCCTGGTGGTCTGGAGAGGTTTACCTGAGTTGAGCTCAGCTCATCAGACTTTGCTCCACCCACAGGTTCGTAATTCGGTGAGTGTGCTCGGCCGCTACCACTGCCATCACTGAGGTGTTTATGCTGGGTCTCTGCTGGTTCTGTTGCATCTCACAGAATCATTTCTCTGTTTCCTAGATAACAACCAACCAGTTACTGCCTCACCCCGCCCACAGCAAACACAGCCGCAGAGCGGTGCAGGGCCGGGAACACCGCTCCGGTCTGGGGGTTCTGGGTTCCCTGTGGAGAGGCAGGAGGGAGGACCAAGATCAGGAGGACAATGGGGGGCAGGAGATATGTTCCACGATAAAAGGCACCAGAATTACATCATCAACTGGAGACAATTACATCATCCTGTCACCTGTAAACCAAGGAGAGCAGGTGAGTCACAGTGGGCAGATTTACAGTCCGATGGACCTCAAATTCCCCTGAACCAGAACCAGACACATTCAACTCAATACCCTGAAGCAGAACTACTGATCCTGAAAGCCCTTTAAGTGGAACCATCACTTTAGTAGCGGCTGAGGCTTGTACCAAGAGTGGAATATTTAACACTATTACAGACTTAGAACTGTATCACTTTTTAAAAAGTTATTTGCACCCAGCATCATACTGTGAACTGAATAATCTCCTGAACCTAACCCACACATTAATTAGAGTCTGCCTTGGTTCTGATGGTTCTGTCAAAGTTTTGCTACTACCATAAGATGCTCTTGGTTCTGTTTTTCAGCTCCCACATCCGGGTTACAGTGGCACAAATGGGACCATTGGTACGTCTGTTCTGACCTGAACTGATTCAGACTCAGTATTGATGAACACATTGTTTGGACTGATGGAACTGGTTCTGGTTCTGTAGGTCGTCTGTACCAGACTGATCCAAGCAGAACTCAAAGTCTCCTCCATAATCCTCGAACTTGGATGTCTCAGCGAACTACAACAAGCCAAAACTCTACTCTGCCTGTTCTACAACCCAGAACCATGGTGCTGGGTCCACCTGGTAACCATGGAAACTACCAGAACTGTACCATCGTTCAGTCCCATCTTCCACGGTCCAGTTATGGAAAATATGCCTCCCTTCCACCCAAAACTCTCTTCTTCCCCATCTTTGTCCAGGTCAGAACCATTTCCCCGACCTTTCAGAACTACCGTAGAACTGTTTGGACAGAGTTGGCTTAGTTCCTCTGCTCTGAGCAGATGTTCAATAGTTCCTCAATTCAATTCAATTCAGTTTATTTATATAGCGCCAAATTCACAACACATGTCATCTCAAGGCACTTTACAGTTCAACCAGATCATACAGTCAAATTGATACAAAACTCAACCTCAAAATGTTTTTGTTCTTGTGCTTCTGTGCTTTTTTCAGCCTCTGGATCTCTGCAGCCCGGACAGAACCCTGTGTATGGCTGAGGAAATGACCCTACATAAGGCCAACCTGCTTCCTTCCAAGGTACCAGGGACCTGTTCTGGTTCTGATCCATTTCAGCTCAAAAAGGAGCTCCTGGATCCTGATGAGCTCCTGGATCCCGAGGAGCTCCTCAGGAGCTTTTAGATCCCGAGGAGCTCAGTGACCATGTGGAGCTTCAGGAACTCTCAGCTGGTTCCTGAGGAGCTCCTGGATCCTGGGGAGCTCCTTTGGATCCTGGGGAGCTCCGTGACCATGTAGAGCTTCAGGAACTCTCAGCTGGTTCCTGAGAACAGCTTTTGTCTCCTTTCCAGGTGACTGTGCTGATCTACAGCGACCTGCTGCTGCTTACCAGAGAGGATGATGCTGGTCGATGCAGTGTCCTTCAGAGCCCGCTATACCTGAAAATGGTCCAGTTTAGAGAAGGTAGCGTGGTGTCAGCAGAGCCAAAAGCCCCCTATGGAGGCTCTGTTCTTCAGACAGTAGCAGCAGTTTCCTCTCCTAGAAGAGAGAATCCAGCTGAACCTGTCCAGGTGGAGCTCTAATCTTCATCAGGCTGTAGGATGTGATTGTTTTCTGTTTTCCTTCTCCAGTTCCATCAGAACCACTCCACATCTACTTCCTGCAAAAATCTGACACCTGCTGGTGCTGCCTTTTCAGTTTAGAAGCATTCAACATCCAGCAGAAGCTCCGGGTCTGCCTCTGTCTCCACAGCAACATACAATCCCACATGGTTACCATGGAGACCCCACTACCATACCAGGTGAGCTCCAGCATGTCCATGATGGATCCAGGTTTCTGAACCAGGATTTCCAGCAATATTCACCAGAACTTCCTGTTGACTTGGATGTTTAAAAATAACCTGGCCTTTGCCCCTCATCCCCACCACCCCACCCCCACCTCCTTCCAGTTCTCAGACCTCCCTTCAGATTTCGACCTGCTGTCTCTCAGTCAGTCCAGCTTCCCTGGTGGCCCATCCTCCCCCTACTCCTCTCTCTCTGACCCCTGCAGACCCCCCTCCCCCTATTCCTCTCTCTCTGCCCCCTGCAGACCCCCCTCCCCATACTCTCACCGATCCCATCTCCCCTCGTCCTCCATGGCTTCCCCTATAGGCCTTCCCTCCCCTCCCCTGGAAACAGTCCCCTCTCCACCTCAATACCTTTCTTTATCTCCCTCCTCCTTCCCTACTCCGAGGAGTCCAGTCTGGAAACAAAGAGATGACACAGAGGAAGAGAGGGTGAAGAGGAGGGAAGAGGGGGAGGAGCGGCAGCAGGGAGAGGGGGAGAGTTCCTCTGAAACGTCAGAGAGTTTGGGGGGATTTGTGGGCAAGGGCCTCCTGCTAAGCCCCCAGCATATCAATATATATAATGAAGAGGATGATAGTCCAGAGGAGGAAGATGAAGAGGAGTTAATCTGCACACCTACAGGTCAGTCCTTCAGTCAGTCCAGATGTTTTCCTGAATACAACTGTAGAGCTTCTAATGCTCTAAAACTTGGTGCAAAAAATTGGTTCTGCTGGTTCTATTTTCTTCATGTTTCATAAACGACCATCAGTCAGTCTTTGAGTACCGAGTCCCACTTCATGTTTGGTACCTTAACCAGTATATATCCACTCCAAACATTTTAAGAAGATAAACAGAACTCTGTAGTTAAAGAAAACACAACAACTTCCAAGACTACAGTTAGAGCTCTCAAGAAAACAACAAGAACTTCTAAGACTACAGCTACGACTTCCAAGACTATGGCTAGGACTTCATAGACAACAGCAAGAACTTCCAAGACCACATTAACTTCCAAAACTAAAGTTAGAATGTCCACAACTACAACAAGAACTTTCAAGATTACAGTGAGAACTTCCAAGACTTTAATAATTTACATGACTACACTTAGAATTTCCAGGAGAACAGCTAGAACTCCTAAGAGAACAGCAAGAACTCCTAAGAGAACAGCTAGAACTTACAAGACAGCTGCTAGAATGTCAAAGACAACAGCTAGAATGTCAAAGACAACAGCTAGAATTTCCAAGACTACAGCTAGAACTTCAGACTACAGCTAGATCTTCCAAGAAAAATTTTTTCCAGCTTTTTTTTTTTTTTTTAACTGTCATTACACTGTCAGAAGTACAGAGCAATGGAATTCACTTTCTGGATTTAACCCATCCTCTTGGGGAACAGTGGGCTGCCATTGTGTGGTGCCTCTGGGGTGGTGAGGGTTTGCTCAGGGATCCAGAGTGGCAGTCTGTGGGAGTTGGGCTTGAACTCAGAACCTCTGGATTCCAAGGGCAATGCCCCAACCACTAGACCACAACTCTCTGAGACTAGGCCGCCACTCCCTTAACAGCAAGAACCTCCAAGACTATAGCTGGAACTCCCAAGACAACAGCAAGAACAATACCAAGACCAAGACTAATACCAGAACTCTCAAGATTACAGTGAGAACTTCCAAGACTATAATAATTTCCAAGACTTTAACAAGAACTTCCATGAGACAACCTAGAACTTCTTAGACTATAGCAAGAACGTCCAACACAACAGTTAGAACTTCTAATACCACAAGAGATTCCAAGACTTAAGCTAGAACGTAAGAGAGTTAAATTGATTGATCTGCTTATTGATTGTTTTCTTATATTCTTTTATTTGTTGTTCTATTCTAGTTCTCAGACGCTCAATCTCTGAGGGATCCTTGCTAAAGGAACCTAGATCGCCCCGCTTCCCGTCAGACAGCACCATCCACCGCCTTATACTTGCATCAACCTTTGAACTAAGCAACACCCTTGTTTCCTCCCCTTGTCCCAATTCCCCTCTAACTCTAAAGAAACAACTGACCAAGGAGGGTGGATCTCTGAACCAAATGCTGCTGCTGCTCAACAGCTCTAAGGTAGGGACCAGAACCAGGAATTGGCCAACTTCACAATCCAACAGCTGACATGCTGCAAATGATGAGTTCAAGACAAACCAGTAGGACCGAAGCAGACCGATAATGATCACTGTGTAGATTTTTAGAGACAAGAATACACAAGGCCTGGCGGAGAGGGACCCGTGCAGATTTACTCAGCCTACAGGGCGACAGTCACATAAGATGCAGGAGTTTGTCCTGCAACTGGAGCGTCACCAGTTCAACCCCTAGTACTGTTTTTCTTTTGAGAAAAATGGATGCAGGCTTCAAGGGTTAAACAACTTATGTTCTCCTCTGACCTCAGTCTTCTGACTGTCAAATGACCCAGTGGACCTCTGTGAGAAGCACCGCCAAAGCTGTCTGTGGAGCTTCTTAGGCCTCTGGCTGCTGTTTAAGTGGTCTGAGACTAATCAGATCTCAAATTGGTTACCATGGTGACAGATCCAGACAAGAGGAGAGGCATCTCCATAATATTAAAGACCAGCTTGTCATCAATCGCTCTCAGTGGAACAGGGTGCTGGGTTGTTCAATTCAATTTTAATTCAGTTTATTTATATAGCGCCAAATTCACAACACATGTCATCTCAAGGCACTTTACAGTTCAACCAGATCATACAGTCAAATTGATACAAAGTTTTCTATCTAAGGAAAACCAGTTGATTGCATTGACTCATTGACTCTTCAGCAATCCCTCACACTAAGCATGCTTGTAGCGACAGTGGAGAGGAAAAACTCCCTTTTAACAGGAAGAAACCTCCAGCAGAACCAGGCTCAGTGTGAGCGGCCATCTGCCGAGGCCGACTGGGGTTCAAGGAGACAGAAGCAGAGGGACAAAAAGCAGCTGTATAAGGCGGCCCGTCCAGGAAACACACAGCCAGGCAGACGAGCTCCAAGGCAGCTCCCATGCCAGAGGACGAAGAGAGCACATCCACTCAGTCACGGTCAGAGAAACAGGACCACACTGGAAAACAGGCCGATCTCCAACATCTATAAAAAAGGGTGTTGATAGAAGCAGCACAGCTGATGTTTCTTTCCAGGATGACGTCACAGCCAAACAGGAACAGACGAGGCAAAGCTACTCTGAGGAAAAGCAGAGAGAGCAGAAGGTTAGAGATTGAACTAACAGATTCTGCAGAATAGGAGAACAGAGAGAGAATGAAGCAGAATGATGAAATGGCGGTCCCTATGTCCTCCAGCAGTCTAAGCCTATAGCAGCATAACTATAGAGATAGATCAGGATAACCTGAGCCACTCTAACTATAAGCTTTATCATAAAGGAAAGTTTTAAGCCTAGCCTTAAAAGTAGACAGGGTGTCTGCCTCACGGACTAAAACTGGTAGTTGGTTCCACAGGAGAGGAGCCTGATAACTAAAAGATCTGCCTCCCTAGGAGAGATATGATCTCTCTTTTTCATTTTCATCAGAACTCTGGCTGCAGCATTTTGGATCAGCTGAAGGCTTTTAACTACAGTTTGTGGACTTCCTGATAGTAAAGAATTACAATAGTCCAGCCTTGAAGTAACAAATGCATGGACTAGTTTCTCAGCATCACCCCTGGACAGGAGATTGCTCATTTTTGCAATATTCCTCAGATGAAAGAAGGAAATTCTAGAAACCTCTTTGATCTGGGATTTAAATGACAGGTCCTGATCAAAAACAACACCAAGATTTTTTACTTTATTATCTGAAATCAGTTTAATCCCATCCAAATGAAGTGACTGACTAATCAGCTTCTTTTTCAGAGACTCTGGTCCAAAGACTATAACTTCTGTTTTGTCTGCATTCAGAAGCAGAAAGTTAAGAGTCATCCAGGTTTTTCTGTCTTCAGACATGCCTGTAATCTATGTAATGGGTTAGCTTCATCTGGATTATAGACAGATATAGCTGGGTATCATCAGCATAACAGTGGAAATTAATCCCATGCTGTCTAATAACTCTACCGATTGGGAGCATGTATAAAGTAAAGAGAATTGGTCCTAGCACTGATCCCTGTGGTACTCCACAGGTAACCTTTGAGCGTGTTGAAGATCTATCATTAACGTGAACAAACTGAATTCGATCAGATTTAAACCAGTCTAGTGCTGTTCCTTTAATTCCAACAAAATATTCAAGTCTTTCTAAAAGAATATTATGATCAACTGTATCAAATGCAGCACTAAGATCCAACAGGACGAGCACAGATACAAGTCCATTATCTGAGGCCATGAGAATATCATTAGTGACTTTCACCAGAGCTGTTTCAGTGCTATGATGAGCTCTAAAGCCAGACTGAAACTCTTGAAAAAGTTCATTATGGTGGAAGTGATCGCAAACTTGTTTGGCAACTACTTTCTCAAGAATTTTGGATCAGAAAGGAAGATTGGATATAGGTCTATAATTGACCAAGTCATCTGGGTCAAGAGACGGTTTCTTAAGCAGAGGTTTAATTACAGCAACATTAAAAGCTTTAGGTTGTTGTGGTTCTAATTGGCTGGCAGTCTCCTGAGCCGCCTTAAACTTCTTCAAACTGAGCTAGGAAGATCTGCACTGATTACTTCTGGCTAATGAAGGGTAAATGGCCCCAAAGGAGGCTCCAATGCACTTTATCACACACACACTGCTGGTGGTGAGCAACAATGTAGCCCTGAGGCACACTGGCAGAAGCAGGCACCACTGGGCCATCAGACCATCATCAGTAGGCAATGATTTGATGCATCCCATGACACAACGATTACATTTTTGAAGATCTTTCAAAGCAAAGACGTTAAATAGAGTCAGATTGATTCAGTGAGCATCAGAGGAACAATGAAGGTAGGTCCTGATTTACAGGGAGCCACAATTTGTTTGTTCACAGCGTAGGGACCAGTACAGTCCAAATAATATGTTTAAACTAGTTCAAACCAGTGTGCCTCTGTTTGGTTCCAAGGATGGAACATCCAGGACCTACAAGCTGAAGAAGAGAAAAGCCAAGAGTTTGTAAGTCATTAATGGTTCTTGATCTTTGCTTGGTCTTTGTTGTCTGTCCTTCGTTCAATGCCTGTGGTTGTTTTCTGTCTTGGACTTTTTTTAACTCTTTAGGGCTGCTGATATTCAGAGTCGCCTGGTATTTCTACAGAAATGGAAAAACTACTCTGGTTTTTGTGGCAACAGTTTAAAGAAAGCCTTAAGAAACAACCGGTGGGTTATAATTGGAATCATTTTGGTTTTCTTCAGTTCTGCAGGACTCTGCATTTTCGGTTTTATTTTTCTTTCTTTGGATTCAGTTCCTGTTTGTTACCTTGTCTTCTTCCTTGGGGAGGTAACTTTGCTTTGTCTTCCAGACCATCTGAAACGGAGGTAAAGAGGTGGGCAGAGAGTCTGGAAGCCCTGCTGGCTAATCAGTGTAAGACTTTCTATTTCTTTTTTGCCAAAGAGTAATTAGGGCAAGTGCCAATCAGCTCATAGTCTCACATTCTCATTGGACAGATGGTGTGGCAGTGTTCCATCACTTCCTGAGGTCAGAGTTCAGTGAGGAGAACCTTGACTTCTGGTTAGCAGTAGAGAAATTTAAGAAGACACACCCCTTTAGTAAGATGGCTGCGCAAGCTAAGAAGATCTACGACGAGTTTATTTCTTCATCTGCAGTGCGACAGGTAGTGCTTTCCATCAGCATTCCTCTGATTGGTGCTTTAAATGGTCATGTGACTCAACTTTTCCATCTCCAGGTCAATGTGGACTCGTTTGTAAGAGACTCAACCCATCAGAGCGTTAGATGTGATCTTAACCCCACATCTTTCCAGCTGGCCCAGGATCAGATCTTCAGCCTGATGGAGACTGACAGCTATCCACGTTTCCTCAAGTCCCGCATTTATGCCCAGCTGGCCAACCTCAGCACAGACACAGTACTGGGGTTGTCCAATAATAGTAGATCTGTCATCTAGTTGTGTTCCAGATCTTTGGGAGTCTGTGGTTGGCCTGCCATGGGGGCCAATCAGAGTTACATTAAGCCAGCTTGATTATGGGAACTGTAGAAAACAGAAGTTCTGATTAATGATGAATGTGTAAATACTTTCCTCCCGATTTTATCAAAGACTTAAATAACTGTACTTTCCTTTAAACAGGAACCTTAGTTTATCGGCTGATTCAATTAAATTCAATTCATTTTATTTATATAGAGCCAATTCACAACATCTGTAAAAAAAAAAAAAAGGGTGTTGATGGCAGCAGCACAGCTGATATTTCTCTCCAGGATGGAGTCACAGCCAAACAGGAACAGACCAGATGAAGCTACTATGAGAAAAAGCAGAGAGAGCAGAACGTTAGAGATTGAACTAACAGAGTCTGCAGAGTGGGAGAATAATAATAATCAAATTGTTTTTTTTATTAGTTTTTCATATTAAAGCAACAAACATCCCATCCAGGGCATAAAAACAAAACAAAACAAAAAGACTCCATAATTACATCACAACGACATCACAAACAAAAAAGAAAACTATCAACAAGACTATTACCGTGGATTGAAAACCAAAAACATTAGTATGAATAACAATCATAATAATAATAATTCCGCCAAAAAAAAAAAAAAATGCTGATTATGCTGAAGCAGATTGAACCTCGGATTCAAAATAGGAAATAAAAGGTTGCCAAATATGGAAGTATCTCTTAATGGTACCCTGTGACGTAAATCGAAGATTTTCTAGCTTTAGGTGTGCCATTACCTCCTCTATCCATCGTTTATGTGTCGGTGGTGCTGCCTTTACCCAATTAAATAAAATCAATCTCCTGGCCAACAGTGAAGAAAATGCCATTGCCTTCCTTTGAGCTGTCGTTAATTCTATCCCCCCCGGTGCCACACCAAAAATGGCTACCAGAGGGACCGGTTCAATATCTTTCCTGAAGACAGATGAGAAAGTTTTAAAGATTTCAATCCAGAATTCTTTGAGTTTGGGGCAGGACCAAAACATATGGGATGTGTTGGCTGGCACCTGTTTACATCTAGGGCAAGTCGGATCGGCTCCCTGAAACATTCTTGCCAGTTTGTCTTTGGTGAAATGAAGCCTATGTACCAATTTAAAATGTGTTAATCCATATCTAACACACACTGATGAAGAATGAATGTATTCTACCGCCCACCTCTATTCATTATTTGAGATGTTTAGCCCTAGTTCTTCTTCCCATTTTCGTTTTATATGCTCGAGGGATGGGGAAGTCATCCTTTGAATACCTATTCACCCCAGCTGCTCAGAACCCTCAACCCCCTGGGGGTAAGACCACTGAGCACCGAGTAGAACGTTAGAGATTGAACTAACAGATTCTGCAGAGTGGGAGAATAGAGATAGAATGAAGCAGAATGATGAAAAAGGGGTCCCTATGTCCTCCAGCAGTCTAAGCCTATAGCAGCAGAACTATAGAGATAGCTCAGGATAACCCGAGCCACTCTAACTAGAAGCTTTATCAAAAAGGAAAGTTTTAAGCCTAGCCTTAAAAGTAGACAGGGTGTCTGCCTCACGGACTAAAACTGGTAGTTGGTTCCACAGGAGAGGAGCCTGAGAACAAAAAGATCTGCCTCCCATTCTACTTTTAGAAATTCTAGGAACCACTAGTAAACCTGCAGATTGAGAGCGAAGTGCTCTGTTAGGAACATAAGGAACAATCAGATCTCTGATATCAGATGGAGCTTGGCCATTTAAGGCTTTATATGTGAGAAGGAGGATTTTTAATTCTATTCTGGATTTAACAGGAAGCCAATGAAGAGAAGCCAGGATAGGAGAGATATGATCTCTCTTTTTCATTTTCATCAGAACTCTGGCTGCAGCATTTTGGATCAGCTGAAGGCTTTTAACTACAGTTTGTGGACTTCCTGATAGTAAAGAATTACAATAGTCCAGCCTTAAGGTAACAAATGCATGGACTAGTTTCTCAGCATCACCCCTGGACAGGACATTTCTCATTTTTGCAATATTCCTCAGATGAAAGAAGGAAATTCTAGAAACCTCTTTGATTTGGGATTTAAATGACAGGTCCTGATCAAAAATAACACCAAGATTTTTTACTTTATTATCTGAAATCAGTTTAATCCCATCCAAATGAAGTGACTGAGTAATCAGCTTCTTTTTCAGAGACTCTGGTCCAAAGACTATAACTTCTGTTTTGTCTGCATTCAGAAGCAGAAAGTTAAGAATCATCCAGGTTTTTATGTCTTCAGACATGCCTGTAATCTATGTAATGGGTTAGCTGCATCTGGATTATAGACAAAAGATTGGATATAGGTCTATAATTGACCAAGTCATCTGGGTCAAGAGACGGTTTCTTAAGCAGAGGTTTAATTCCAGCAACCTTAAAAGCTTTAGGTACATATCCCTGTAACAGAGATAGATTAATCACATCTAAAATGGAGGAGGAGATCAAAGGGAATACCTCCTTATATAACCTGGTTGGAACTGGATCTAACATCCAAGTTGAAGGCTTAGACCCCGTCCACACGAAGACGAACCCTGGCCTAAACGCACAAATTTTTCACCAAACCAGCCTCTCATCCACACGTAGCCGGCGTTTCGGGGGTCTGTAAACGATCTTTTTTTTATTCAGCCTTCAGAGTGGGAAGATTTCGAAACGCCGTTTTCGCGTTTCCATCTTTACGCCCTAACCGCATTTTTTTTTTTTACACGCATGCGTCATAGCATCGCCTCTAAACACGCATGCGCGACACAGTATCACAACAACAATGGCGCCGTTGCTGCTAATGCTACTCACCCTGCTGTCGGGCTTACAACAGAATCTTCTTCTTCTGGAATATCTCCAGGAAGAACAGAGCAATATCGACATAGTTCAGCACCTGAATTTGACTTAACCACGAAAATGGACCCACAGGGCAACCATGTATAACTATTAGTGCGCATGCCCAACATTTTGTCGCTTATTTTTGCTTTGGCACCACAGCGCCACTTACAGGCCTGGCATACATTTTGCAGCGTTTTCATGCATTCGTGTGGACGATCACATTTATTTTACGTCTCCGTCTTTACGGGAAACGTTTTGGAAAATATCAGCGTTTCGTGTTCGTTTTGACTTCGTGTGGACGGGGCCTTAGATGAAGACAATAGTTTTGCTTACTCTGAAAGTTCAACTGGATCAAAGCAGTCTAAACCCGGTTCAGATTCCATGACAACCTCAGATGCGGCTCACCCTCCAGAGACAAACCAATCATGGATAGAGGAGTGCTTATGATCTTATTTTTAATAAGATCAATCTTATTTATAAAGAATCCCAAAGTAATTTCCCTCTGGGATTATTAAAGTATTTCTGATTCTGATAAAATCATTGCTTCTAAGAGCAGGTGGAATGGAAAGAGGAATGCTTATGATCTTACTTTTAATAAGATTGATCTTATTTATAAAGAATCCCATAAAATCATTCCTGCTAAGAGCAGGTGGAATGGATGGTTCAACAGAGCTATGGCTCTGGGTGAGTTTGGCAACTGGATTAAAAAGAAATCTAGGATTATTCTTATTGTCCTCTATTAATGAAGAGAAATATGCTGCTCTTGCTTTCAGAGATGGGAAGTAACGAAGTACAAATACTTCGTTACTGTACTCAAGTAGATTTTTCTGATATTTTTACTTTACTTTACTACTTATTTTTATGGCGACTTTTTACTTTTACTCCTTACATTTTTACACAAATATCTGTACTTTCTACTCCTTACATTTTAAAAAAATTGTCTCGTTACTTTAGTTTTGAATCAATACCAAATTCAATCTACCGTAATTGGATGGGAATTTACGTTGCATTTGACGCACCGCTACAAGATGAATCGACAGATTCGGCGGTATTCATTCACGGCAAATCATTGCAGCTTGGTGGCGGTGGCGTTAGCATAGTAGCATGGACGACGAGATGATCGAAAAAGAACACAACGGAGATCTAGTCCTATTGACAGACATCCATTTAAAATGTAGGCAGCGGCATGAAAAAAGTGGTTTCTACTTTTACTTTTATACTTTAAGTAAATTTACAAGCCTGTACTTTGTTACTTTAAAGAAGTTTAATCAGTACTTTCACTTTTACCAGAGTATTTTTTAACACAAGTTTCTGTACTTTTACTCAAGTACGGAAAGTGAGTACTTTTGCCATCTCCGCTTGCTTTTCAAAAGATCCTCTTATACAGCAGTTAACCATTTTTCCAGACTAGGAAGGACTCCCGCAGGCCCGTGGAGCGATATTTTCTCTCCAGTTTCCTAGCATTTTGCTACAAATTGAGCAGCTGTGCATTAAACCAAGCAGCCAGCTTTCTATTTTTAAGTTTTAATTTTTACAGGAGCTGCTTTGTCTAAGGCAGTACACAGAGAACTAGCAACCCCATCAACAAAATCATCAACCTGTGAAGGGGAATAAGCTATGCTTTTGCACTCTGCAGCACTGCTCAGCGACACAGAGGAGAGAGAAAGTGAAGCAGATTCTTTAAAATTTATAACTGCACTATCTGATAAAGATCTACTAAAATGTAACCTTCTTTTGGGGGAGGAGAACTCTGTTAAAGTAATCCTGAAGGTTATTAGAAAGTGGTCAGAGAGGACAGGGTTGTGAGGAAATACTGTTATTTCTTCACATTCTATGCCGTATGTCAGCACAAGATCCAAAGTATGAAGATGAGAATGTGTGGGACTATTCACATTTTGAACAAAGCCAATAGCGTCTAAGATAGCATTAAAGGCTGCTCTTAAGCTATCGCCTTCAATGTCAGCATGGATGTTAAAATCTCCCACTATGATGACCCTGTCAGTATTTAATACCAAATCAGAAAGGAACTCTGCAAACTCATCTAAAAATTCAGAGTAAGGACCTGGTGGACGATACAAAGTTACAAAAAGAAGAGGTTTTCTGGCCTTGAAATTTGGATCAGGGAAATTAAGGGTTAAATGTTCAAAAGAGTTGTAGGTATTAACTGTTTTGGGAGTAATCAGTAAGTCAACCTGGAAGATTGTTGCTACTCCTCCTCCTCGCCCAGAACTTCTGGGGATGTGAAAATTTAAATAGCTTGAAGGAGTTGCCTCATTTATGCTCACATAATCCTCTTGCTGCAGCCAGGTTTCTGTAAGGCAAAACAAGTCAATGTGATTATCACAAATCAAGTCATTAACTAGTAGACTTTTAGAGGAAAGCGATCTTATGTTAAACAGACCGCATTTCATTGTTTTAACTTTTTCCCCAATTAGAGTTATTTTGATTTTAATTAGATTATCATGATTTACTCCTTTGGGAATCTTTGCTAATGTTTTAGATTTATTAGATTTTGGTCGTGGGCAAGACACTGTCTGGATGGAGTAATGAGTGGGTAACAGTAGAGAAGATTCAGAGATGTGTGTTAAACTACAACTCTGCTTCCTGGTCTGCACCCTCGGTGGCCCTGATCAAATACAAGAAGTGTAATCAGGACCTGAGTTGATTTTGGAGAAGTTAAACCATAAAGATTTGATCCCTGTTGTCATGAAGAGCTGCTCTCTAGATTCCCATTCTCAGTTTGACCTGAAGGTCTAACTTAGCTGTATCATCGTCCTATGAAAACCAACTGAAGCTCCACATGAAGACTGATGAGAAATTCCCACCTGAGGATCCTACAGGTGAACCAGCCAATGGTTATTGAAGAGGTCTGAATGAGCCAGTCATGTTTCTGACTGTTTGCCGTCATCTGGTACTGAACTGCTCTACCTGAAGAACGACCAGCCAATCAGAAGCTGGAACCATGTGGCTGATTGTTTAGTTCAGTTAATTTTCAAAGACCTAACTGAATTGGATCTTTTGTTACCTTATTTTCCCTTGCCCTGTCCACTGGTTACACTGTTTGTAATAAAACTAAATCTTTTGAACCCACTAAGTTTTCTCTATCTGTAACAAACCGACGGACACACCAACACCAGGTTTAACTAATCCAGACTTTCTGCACTTTAAGTCCCAGACTCTGATGACATCTACTATGGGAAAGGATGTGCCTGTAACCTCCAGTGTGGGAACCCTGTGGTTGAGGAGCTTCTCAGTGACTTATGCCAAAGATTATGGAATGGTCTAAAGGTCATTGTTAAGATTCTCTATGAATGAATGTCATCTAGTGGGGAACTTTACGGCATTCTGACTTCCTGGTTCCCATCTCTGAAGAAAAGTGATCTCTCAATATGTAGAATATTAACCAGTATGACAAATCAACTGCACATGCCACATTTAAACCTATAGGGGGCAGCACTTATATGGTTTTTAGCCCAAGCATGCATAATAAAACAATTTTAAACCAAAAGTCCAGATGTTTGCAGTTGTATCGAGCTGACACCTGTAAGGCCTAATTTATAGTTTCTCTGCTTCTGGGTTCGGCTTCAGAAATAACTTTATGTTGTTTTTTTCTGTGTTTTATTATACTTCCACTGTCACAAGTACGGAGCAATGAAATTCCCTTGCTGCATTTAACCCATCCCTGTCATCAGAGTGTGAAATACGGGGTGTCCTGGGGGCTAGAATACCCCCCCCCCATTAACCCATGAGAGACCCCTCAAAAGCCTCAAAAGCAACATTTAAAGGGGGTCTTAAATTGTGTAAAAAAAAAATAAAAAAAATGTTTTTGTCACTAATGGTTACTAAAATGTTTTTAAGCACAACATGTCCAGTATTTAAAATTCAAAACCTTTATTCACAAATATGTTCTGTTTTTTGCCAAGTGGAGCCAGCCAATCCTGTTCACGTATGTAAATTAGCCTTGTGCTTTTCTGCAGTTAATAACACGGGCAATGCAACAGATTGCTGAAGACAGCAGGTCTTCGCTCCTGTTTATGGACCTCGACGGACCTCCTCTGGACAAATTCGACCCAGTTCCATTCGTCAGAAACTGGATTAAAGCAGGACTTCGCCTCTCTTCTTCCTGGAAACCAGGACGGCAACCACAAGAAGTCCAGCCTGTTCTTTTGCACTGTTACTGTTACAAATATATCTTACATAATTGGTAATAATATTTTTCTGCTGCCATTACCATCTGCCTTTTTGCACTAGCATAAGTATTGCATATTTTATATTAATGAACATTTTATATTTTATTGTAAAATTGAATGTTTAAATGTTAGCATTAGGCACTGATCTTATCAGTTGTGCCTTTATCTGTTTCACTGTTGGTGAATGAAAAACGTCCTCTCCAGTCCTTGTATGTCTGGTGAATCTGAAGAATTTACATTAAAGCTGACTTTGACGTTGTAATGTTATAGGCCTACTGCATATTGAGAAAATTTAGGTCGGTATTGCGCAACAATCGGGAGATGGGGACCCCCCCCAATTATTGACAGGTATTTTGCACACTGCCTGTCATGATCTGGCCTGATTGCTCTACCTTAATTGTTTATTTCTTTCACCTGCCGTTTTCCCTTCCAGCCTTAATTATCATTTATTCTTCACACCTGTTTCCTTTGCTTTATATTCAGTTCAGCCTAAGCTTCCGGGGCCAGATCATTTCATTTGTTTTCCTGTTAGTCTGAGTGTTTTTAGTTTTATTCCACGGGTCAAGTCCTGGATCCTGGCGGCCAGTGGAAAGAGGGTTTTTGTGTTTGTCTCGTCTCCTGATCGTCCACTGTTCCTCCCTTGCTGAGTCCTCAGGGTTTTCGGCTCTTTATGCGGGGAGGATCAGTTTTTATTCCAGTAAGCCTGGCTCCAAGGAGGAGACCAGTTTAAAGGTCCTGCATCAAGTTCTGGTTCCACGTCCTGTCTCTGCTACCCTCTACCACTGAGCCTGCCCAATTGATGCACCTGATCCTGTCTGCTCCTTCCGGATCCTGTCAGACTCTGAACCTGCCTGGGAGCTCAGGCATCGGCCTGGAAGCCTGGATCCTGCCTGTTCTGTATCCCTGACCAGGATCAGCTTCCTGCTAATCCTCCTGAGCTGCAGCACCGGGGACACTCAGAGTGACGCACGCCGCATCAGCTGTCAGGTCATCGCTGAACCCAAACCCCCTTCAAGGGTGATCGACTGAACTGCTAAACCAGAGTGTCTGTGATTGGGCGGATTCAAAGCTGTATGCCCCTAACCACTAATCCACCACTTTCCATAGTGTTCTGTTAAAGAGCCATTATTTTTTTCAAACTAAAGGTATAAGTTTGTTATAATACAGTTCATTCAAGGATTGGTCTCTGCTTCAGATGAATTTAATATCTGTCTTTTAGATGTAGGGACGTGTATGAAATGCCTGCTCTTATTTTACCTACTGAGCTCAGCGACTGAAAGGAAGCATCTTTTCCTTCACTGTTATAATTAATCTGTTTTCTCATTAATTCTCACTGATTAGTTCTGCAAAAAACATTCAAATAGTTGATATTTGTTTATTGTGTTTCTGCCGCATCTTTATTTTTGATTCCAATTAAACTTGGACTGCTTTCTGTTTTTATCTGTAAAGAAAGTTTCATTGCATTTCAGACTGAAAACCATGTAGTGACGGTAATAGTCCATGTGTCGCGGTGTTGTTACTGCAGAGCAGGAAGGGACCAGACATCTTCAGTTTTTGCAGAGCTGGCCAAACACCCTGATTACTGTCATTACAGACTCTGCTGATACGGAACCATGAAGTTGTTCTGTGTTCTGAAGATCTAAAAAATGTGGATTTTAAGCTCTGAGACCTTTTGTTAAAAAGGCTCAGGTTTAACTGTGTTTATGAAGCAGACAACATTTAGTTTGCTAACAGGAGGAACCATCTATATCCTGCTTAATGAGGTTTTCTTTCCTAAAACCTGGTTATAACCTCCTTCACATTGCCACCTCCTCCCGCTCCCTTAGATCCTCCTCCTCCATCCACCTCACTGCACCCCCAGCTCGACTTGTCACCATGGGGAGCAGAGCCTTCAGCCGCTCTGCTCCCCAGCTCTGGAACTCACTTCCTCCCGACCTCCGCAGTATTGACTCTCTCCACTTATTCAAAGCCAGACTCAAAACCCATCTGTTCCAGATCGCTTATCTGTGAATATACTGCTCTTTTCCCTATCCATGATTGTTTTTTTTTATGTTCCTGTATCTGTATTTAGTGTTTTTATCTCTTTTTATTTATCTTTTGTATTATTTGTAAAGTGACCTTGAGTGTCAAGAAAGGCGGTGTTAAATAAAATGTATTATTATTATAAGTGCAGCTCTTTGACCGCAGACATGTTTTCATTTACTACTGTCAGGACATCTACTTTAATCACTGGTTCGGACTCAGAACCTCAGTCTGACACAATAAATACAAGAGTCAGAAGTCAGAGTCAGAGGTTTTATTGGAGAAGGACGAACGTCCCCTCTGGGTTCAGCCAGCTAGGACATGCTTGACAAACTCTGTATAGTTGATATGTCCATTGGCATCCTCTTGTCCCACCATGAGACGGTCCACCTCATCCTCGGTCATCCTCTCTCCTAGTGTGGCCAGGACGTGACGAAGCTCCGCCCCCATCACAGTTCCGTTACCCTCCTTGTCAAAGACCCTCAGACCTTCGACGAAGTCCTCAAAGTTGCCTTGCTCCTTGGACCGGGCTACGTGCTGCAGCATGGGCAGGAAGCCGTCAAAGTCTAGCATCTTCACATTCATCTCCTCAGCCTTGGGCCTCCCCAGCAGCTTCAGTACTTCGCTGTTGGTGGGGTTGTGTCCGAGCGCCCGCATGACATCACCGCACTGAGCGTAGGTGATCTTCATTTCGCCGCCAGGCGTCTCGTCGAACAGAGAGAAGGCATCTCTGAACTCTTCAATCTGGTCAGGGGAGAACTCCACCACTATGCTCTTCAGGTCCACCTCTGGAGGTTTGGTTTCTGGCTCCACTGGCTTGACAGGAGGTGGGGGCTCCTCCTTCTTTGCTTCTACCTTCTTCACCTCCACCTTCTTTGGTTCCACCTTCTTTGGAGCCATGCTGCAGCAGAGATGGAGGGAGCACCTCGCAGCCTGTTTTATACCGGCCAGCAGACGGACTGGAAAGCCAGAAGGAGGGACACGAGCACCAAGCAGCGAAAGCTGACCAAGTATGGTAGAGAGCTGAAATAGAAACACTCAATAGATAAGAGACAGGAGATATGAAGCTCGCAGAAGCAGCTCAGGCTGTGACACATCATCATTCCTCAGCTGCAACTATGTCTGTGAAGTCTGGCCTCACTGAGGCCTCCGTAGAACCTGTGCAGAACTCTTAACAGAACCTGGGCTGGAGGCTTCAGAGACCTGAAGCTGCTCTGAAGGTCTGAGAGCAGAACCTGTTTACCACAAGCTCTCCAAACTAATCACAGCGCATTAGCCTCTTGGTTAGCTGAAAGGTTCAAGCATCAACCTCTTTTTGATGTTGCCACCCACTCAGAAACTGTGGTGTTGATGAAGATGAAATGTTCAGACTTGTTAAACTGGTCCTCAGATTGAACCATTTTCACTCGGTCAGAACCTGTGCGAACAGAAGGAGAACGGTCTGCAGTTCTTTAGAATCCTCTGCTGTTGTAACCCAACGGCGATGCTACTGCTGCCCCCTGCTGATTGTTCTGCAGTGAACTGGAGACGGGTTAATGTCAGCAGATGTTGCAGGCTCTGTCTCACCACCCTTCACTCCTTCAGCTCTTATTTTAGCCTGTGTATCTATCCTCTGTCCTCTAAACATTATTTTTGTCTCTTTATCTCGGCTCCATGCTGAGAACATCAACATTAACATTCCAGGAAGATAAGGACGGTCCTCGGGGTCTCTAAACGGACGGCTGTCCATACTTCATCTTTATGCAATGAGACAAACGTTTTTAAACATTTAGCTTCTGAAGCTACAAAGGGTTCTGATCCACCGTCAAACGGTTCTGCTGGGTCTTTATGTTTTGTTTTTTGTAACTCAGATTCTGATGTGTTGAGGAGATGCATCCAGATATTCTCCATTGCCAAAATCAATCAAGTTAGAAAAAATAAATCATGATAATCTAATTAAAAGAAAAATAACTCCAATTGAGGAAAAAGATAAATTGATTAAATGCCGTTTATTCAACATAAGTTTGTTCTTCAAAAAGTCTTCTAGTTAATGACTTGATTTGTGATAATCGCAATGATTTATTTTGCCAACACTTAGACTTAAAGACAACTTTAATGTCCTTTTATTTAGCTTTCAGACAGTAAATGAGCAGCAGCTTAGCAGTGAAATGAACATTTCCATCCATAAAGTGCAGCAGTGATCAAATGTAATCAGTGTGTAAACATATGAAAGTTCAGAGCATTAATATCTATGGTGCTAATCTGCAGTATTGTTGGTTTGGTTTCATCAGTGTGATGCAGAGTCTATGATTTAGAGTTTTCTCAGCAGTTCCTCAGTGTGATGGTGGTGGGGAAGAAACTGCTGCAGAACCTGCTGGTCCTGCATTGAATGCTGGGAAGCCTCTTCCCAGAGGGCAGCAGGGAGAACAGTCCATGGTGGGGGGGTGAGGGGTCATTGATGATGTCACGGGACACGCAGCGCTGGGATGAAATGTCTATAATGGAGGGAAGAGGAGCCCCCATGATCCTCTCTGCTGTTCTCACCTTCTTCCAGTCTGAGGCGCTGCAGCCTCCACACCACACAGTGAGACAGCTGCTCAGAACGCTGGTGCTTCTGGAGAAGGTGGGGAGGATGGGGGGGGCAGGAAGTCCAAGCGCTTCTGGGCCCTTTGGACCAGTGAGGTGGTGTTTCCAGTCCAGGTGAGGGTGTCTGTGATGAATGTGGTGCTGCTGACCACCTCTACAGCTGAGCTGTTGATGAGCAGTGGAGCGTGGTTAGGCCGCTTCTTCCTGAAGTCCACCATGATCTCCTTGGTCTTCTCCACCTTCAGGATCAGGCTGTTATCTCTGCTCCACCAGCTGCTCCACCTCCTCTCTGTAGTCCAGGTGGTTGTCGTCTCTGATGAGGCCCACCACCGTGGTGTCGTCTGCAAACCAGCCAGCTGATCTGCACACTCCTTATATAGCCGCTCGGGGATGCTCTTAATGAATCTTTAATGTTAGAGGCTGAATCCAGAATGTTCTGTCCCCGAGTTGCAAAGTCCACATGTTGGTAGAAATGAGGGAAAATAGTCTTCAAGTTAACCTGGTTAAAATCAGCAATGCTGTAAACAGCCTCTGTGTGCAGATTGGAGCTCAGAGATAGCCTGGTATAGAATCTTCATGGCCTCTTTAGTGTTAGCGCTGGGGGGGGGCATTAACAGCAGTGATGCTAACCACACTGAACTCTCTGGGCAGATGGAACGGCCTGCAGCTAACAGTCTGAAACTCCATGTCTGGAGAGCAGAAGCGATCTGCATTTTTGCACCAGATGTTGTTGATGTAAACACAGAAACCATCATCTCTAGTCTTACTGCTAAGTTATATTTTTCTTTCAGCGCTTTATAGCGTTAGCCCTTCCAGGCTAATAGCATTGTCTGGTGTTGATGAATGAAGCCATGATGGATGGGTTGGATGGTGCAGCTCTTCTTTCTAGGAATCTGGCCACATTTATTAGTCCTCCAAAACCCTGACCCCCCAGGGTGCAGACCAGGAAGCAGAGTCGTAGTTTAACACACATCTCTGCAGCTTTTCTACTGTTACCCACTCTTTACTCCATCTAGACAGTGTCTTGCCCACGACCAAAATCTAATAAATTAGCAAAGATTCCCAAAGGAGTAAATCATGATAATCTAATCAAAATTAATTGGGGAAAAAGTTAAAACAATGAAATGCGGTCTGTTTAACATAAGATCTCTTTCCTCTAAAAGTCTGCTAGTTAATGACTTGATTTGTGATAATCACATTGACTTGTTTTGCCTTACAGAAACCTGGCTGCAGCAAGAGGATTATGTGAGCATAAATGAGGCAACTCCTTCAAGCTATTTAAATTTTCACATCCACAGAAGTTCTGGGCGAGGAGGAGGAGTAGCAACAATCTTCCAGTCTGACTTACTGATTACTCCCAAAACAGTTAATACCTACAACTCTTTGAACATTTAACCCTTAATTTCCCTGATCCAAATTTCAAGGCAAGAAAACCTCTTCTTTCTGTAACTTTGTATCGTCCACCAGGTCCTTACTCTGAATGTTTAGATGAGTTTTCAGAGTTCCTTTCTGATTTGGTATTAAATACTGACAGGGTCGGGGGGAGTCGTTCGGAGGCCGGTGTCGGGGTGGGGGTGCTGGTGCCGGCGCCGGGGGTTTTTGGGCATTCCCCGGCCCTACTGCGGGGTGGGTCCTGGGGTCTGGGATCCCTGGGGCGCGTTGCCCTTGGGCAGGGGCCTGGAGGAAGAGCGAGCCACCTGGTCCGTGGTTTTGGCTGGGGCCGGCTGCGGGGCCTAGGTGGCCTGCCGGTGGCGGGGCTGTCACCTCTGCTCTCCCCAAAGAAGGTTGGATGGAGGGGCATGAAGTGCCTGGTTGAAGTGTTTATTTTATTTTATTTTATTTTTTCGGGGGGGGGGGGGCGGTTCTGGTTGGGTGGCCTGCGCGGGATGGGTGGGCCCCGGTCCCGGGGGGGGGCTCTTGCTGGGGGTGGTCCGGTCCATGTGCGGGGTGGGGGGCCGGGCTTGAAGCAGGAATGAGATGGGTTGGTGTGGCGGTGTCGCCGCTTCCCTCCCCCCACATCCAGATTTTAGGTTCACTTATTGGGTCATCCGATAGTCCCAGGACCAACCACCGGTGTCACTGGGTTTTTGGTCCTGGTATTATTGGATGTGAGTGTTATGTGTGAATGTGTGTCCGCGTTGTTATTTTCTTTATTTATTATTTATTATTATTATTATTATTTTTTATTTATTTATTTTTTTTTTTTTTAATATATTTTATTTTTTTTTTCTCTGTGGTACGAGTGGGGGCACTAGGGAGGGAACGCATGATTGAGATGGTGAGTGTGTTTTTTTTTTTTTTCTCCCAGGTTGGGGTCTCAACCGCACCCTCTCCCAAATAAGTCTCCGCTAAGTGCGAAGCCCATTCCCCCTGTCCTGCTCTCCCTCCGCTGGCTGGCCTCGGGGCTTACCGGTGCTTTGCTGGGGCTCCTGTCTGGGGGTCGTGCGCCCTTGGGGCTTCGGATCCCTGGGGCCCGGGACTGGATGCACTTCGGGGTGGGGCTGCGTGTTGTTAGGGGATTTTCGGTGTCGGTGCCGGTGCCTTCGCCACGATGCCGGTTCCTGGGCGGTGTTTTTTCCTATGCCGGTTCTGTGGTATCGGTTCGGGGGGGAGGGGAGCTGCGCGGCATGGTGAGGTGCGAGTCTTGGGTCTTGTTTTGGGCTCCGGTTTTTCCCCTCGCATTTCTCCTCTTGCATATTTATTTAAATTGTAATTATTAATTTATTAATTAATTTATTTATTTACTTATTTATTTTTTATTTGTTTTTCTTTTTCTTCCTCGGTGGGGGGGAGCGATTGCAGGCGGGTCGGTGTCAGGTGTCCACTGACGCATTGTGGGGGCTCCTTTTTTTTTTTTTGGGGGGGGGGGAATAGCATGTCTGTTTTCTCGGGGGGCGGGCGGGCCTGCTGGGTGGGGGTCCTGCTGCTGCCGGCGTGCCGCTGGTGTGTGGGGGTCCGGGCGGCTCCGGCGGGGTTGGTGTGGGGGGGCCGGTGTGGGCGGGCTGGCTGCGCTGATTGGGTATTCGGGTGGGTTTTCCCTCTTGCAGGCATGGCGGAGCTGCTTTGTTCCCGCTGATCGCGGCGGGTGAGGCTGCGGGGCGGATGGGGGTTGGAGTGGCTCTGGCCAGCGCACGTTGGGGCCTGGTGCGGGGGGGGGGGTGGCGGACGTGGCTGTGCTGCTTTGGCTTCGTCCGGTGGGGGAGCTCTGGCTTCGTGCTGCCCCTCGGGCTGCTGGGTGGGGGTGGTTGCGTCGGCTGCGGTCTGCTCTTCTTGCGGTTTTGCGCCGGGCGGTTTTTCTGCTCTTGGGTTGATTCTGTGCGCGGTTTGTTGCATTGCGCGCTGTTGGCATCAGTCTTGGTGGGGTGGGGCTGCGCTTTTGGCCAGGGGGGCGTTTTGGGGCGGTTCCGCGGTGCTCGAGGCCGGTTCGCGGCAGATGCGCCTGTGTGTTTTTCCTTGGTTTTGCGGTCGCGGTGGGTGTTGCGGCCGGTCGCCGGGGCTTGGTGCCGGGGGGCGGGGCGTGTTTTGGTGCTCTGTGGGGCTGGGGCGTTTCGGCCGGTGCTGTCGGGGGGCCGGTGTTCGGTGCCCGGTCCTACTTCAGGGTGGCCGGCATGATGGCTGGGGGGCTTCTTCGTGGCTGTCTCTCCTCCTCCCTTGGTGGGGGTCTGATTTCCGGGGCTGGCCCCTCCTTGGTGTCTTCGCTCTTGGGGTCCCTTTGGGCGCCTGGGGCTTTGGGTCTCCTGGCGCTGGACTCAGTGCTCTGGGGGGGGGGCGCCTCTCCGGCTCTCCACAACCACTATTGAGCATTTTTTCTATGGTTAAAACTTTACATGCATAAGTTCACCCTCACAAACAACTACAGGTGCTAGGCTTCAGGTACTTAGAGATTCACTTCCAAACAGAAACCCCACATTCATATCTTCAGGTAACACAGAGTACATGTCAGACTTAATAATATTACTTTAGCGATAGTTTCAAGGTGTTGTTTTATTGTATATCTCGTACCGTGTCTTTTGGTTGTGCTGTTCTTTTTTCATCTCGTTACAGGTGATGAAGCAGACTGAAAATGTTTTGTCATTATCTCCTCTTTCTTTCATCTTTTGTCCTTTTTTTTCTTTTTCCTTTTTCTTCTTCTGTTTTTCTGCTCTACTTACATTGCAGTGTCCATATAAACTGTAAAACTCCCTGTATAATTATAATAAAGCAATTTATATGCATGAAACAAGTGGAGCAGTATGGCGATAGCCATACTGCTCCACTTGTGAAGGTAAAATCTGTTGGGCTCTTTTTGGCATCAAGACAATTATTCTTATTGCCACCTTGCCAGACGGGACACTGTAAAAAAAAAAAAAAAAAAAAAATACTAACAGGGTCATCATAGTGGGAGATTTTAACATCCATGCTGACATTGAAGGCGATAGCTTAAGAGCAGCCTTTAATGCTATCTTAGACACTATTGGCTTTGTTCAAAATGTGAATAGTCCCACACATTCTCATCTTCATACTTTGGATCTTGTGCTGACATACGGCATAGAATGTGAAGAAATAACAGTATTTCCTCACAACCCTGTCCTCTCTGACCACTTTCTAATAACCTTCAGGATTACTTTAACAGAGTTCTCCTCCCCCAAAAGAAGGTTACATTTTAGTAGATCTTTATTAGATAGAGCAGTTATAAATTTTAAAGAATCTGCTTCACTTTCTCTCTCCTCTGTGTCGCTGAGCAGTGCTGCAGAGTGCAAAAGCATAGCTTATTCCCCTTCACAGGTTGATGATTTTGTTGATGGGGTTGCTAGTTCTCTGCGTATTGCCTTAGACAACGCATCTCCTTTGAAAATGAAAACCGTTAAAAATAGAAAGCTTGCTCCTTGGTTTAATGCAGAGCTGCGTACTTTGAAGCAAAATGCTAGGAAACTGGAGAGAAAACATCGCTCCACAGGCCTGCGGGAGTCCTTCCAAGTCTGGAAAAATGGTTTATTGCTGTATAAGAGGACCCTTTGTAAAGCAAGAGCAGCATACTTCTCCTCATTAATAGAGGAGAATAAGAATAATCCTAGATTTCTTTTTAATCCAGTTGCCAAACTCACCCAGAGCCATAGCTCAGTTGAACCGTCCATTCCACCTGCTCTTAGCAGCAATGATTTTATGGGATTCTTTATAAATAAGATTGATCTTATTAAAAATAAGATCATTAGCACACCTCTATTCTATATTGGAATTAAAGGAACAGCACTAGCCTGGTTTAAATCTTATCTATCTGATGGATTTCAGTTTGTTCACGTTAATGACAAATCTTCCACATGCTCAAAGGTTACCTGTGGAGGTAAAGTAACTTCTGATTAATTTCCACTGTTATGCTGATGATACCCAGCTATATCTGTCTATAATCCAGATGAAGCTAACCCATTACATAGATTACAGGAATGTCTTGAAGACATAAAAACCTGGATGACTCTTAACTTTCTGCTTCTGAATGCAGACAAAACAGAAGTTATAGTCTTTGGACCAGAGTCTCTGAAAAAGAAGCTGATTAGCCAGTCACTTCATCTGGATGGGATTAAACTGATTTCAGATAATAAAGTAAAAAATCTTGGTGTTATTTTTGATCAGGACCTGTCATTTAAATCCCAGATCAAAGAGGTTTCTAGAATATCCTTCTTTCATCTGAGGAACATTGCAAAAATGAGCAATCTCCTGTCCAGGGGTGATGCTGAGAAACTAGTCCATGCATTTGTTACTTCAAGGCTGGACTATTGTAATTCTTTACTATCAGGAAGTCCACAAACTGTAGTTAAAAGCCTTCAGCTGATCCAAAATGCTGCAGCCAGAGTTCTAATGAAAATGAAAAAGAGAGATCATATCTCTCCTATCCTGGCTTCTCTTCATTGGCTTCCAGTTAAATCCAGAATAGAATTTAAAATCCTCCTTCTCACATATAAAGCCTTAAATGGCCAAGCTCCATCTGATATCAGAGATCTGATTGTTCCTTATGTTCCTAACAGAGCACTTCGCTCTCAATCTGCAGGTTTACTAGTGGTTCCTAGAATTTCTAAAAGTAGAGTGGAGTGACGACAGCACAGGAGTAATGTGTTCACGTCTGGAAGTGTTTGTTAAAAATGGGGCGGCAGCGTTCTGCACAAGTTGGAGACGAGAAATTGATGACTGACTGAGGCCAACGTAAAAGGCATTGCAGTAGTCCAGTCATGAACTAATGAAAGCATGAATTGCCTTCTCAAGATCCTGCCGACTGAGAAAGGACGCGACTTTGGCCAAAAGACGGAGCTGGAAAAAGCTTGAGCTGACAACGGAGCTAATTTGTCAAATTTGAGCCTATTATCAAATGTTACCCCGAGATTTTTGACATGAGATTTAAAAAGGGGGGCTAGATTGCTGGAGTTTGTGGTGAGAACATCTGAAATTGATGGAGAACAAAATGCATTTGGTTTTGCTGTCGTTTAAGTACAAAAAGTTCTGTGACAGCCACTGCTTTCTATCTGTGATGCAGTCCAGTAGCTTAGTGAATGCAGTGTTTTCGTTTGGTTTCAAGGGCAAATATATCTGCAAGTCGTCGGCATATCAGTGAAAAGACAGGTTGTGTTTTTTTTATAATTGATCCCAGAGGTAGCATATATAAAGAAAACAAAATAGGGCCGAGAATAGATCCCTGTGGCACCCCACAGGGCAGCAATGCCTTTGAGGAGCAGTGGTCACCAATCGCGACAGAGAAACTCCTGTTTGCCAGGTATGACCTAAACCACTGGAGAGCGGCGCCACGGATGCCGATGTGCTCTAGAAGGACTGCATGGTGGACTGTCTCAAAGGCTGCTGAGAGGTGCAGCAGTACCAGCACAGCAGGATTCCCAGCCTCCAGAGACAGGGTAATATCATTGTGCACCTTTAACAGTGCTGACTCGGTGCTATGTCGGGGTCTAAAACCAGACTAAAATTTATCAAGTATAGAAATGATCTCCAGAAATGTCTGTAATTGAATAAAAAATACTTTCTCTAAAACCTTATGTTACAGGTGGTATGGTGGGCGTGGTCCAAGCAGTATAAAAGCGGAAGCTGCAAACATTTCTAAAAAGGTGTCAGTTTCCATGGGACGCCAGGACGTATCTGGGTTTCACACGTTGTAGATTCGTCAAGAATGTGGGTGAGTGTTTTTAGAGCGTGGGTTATATTGAACTTTTATTATGACGAATGTAAATTTTAACCGTTCTTTTCCTTGTTAGGAGGCCCTGCGGGTTTTTTAGACCAGGCTGTGTACACGGGCAGATGAGGGTGGTGTACGCGATACGGGTATTTTTAGAGATTTTAAGGTAGTCATTAAAATTATATTTTGATTGCATTACTTTTGTAATTTGGTGTTTTCTGTTTGTTTACAGAGATGTTTTTTTGTTGCTCCTGCTGCCCTTAGGTTTATGTTTTGTTTCTTTTAGTTAGTCCGACCCTGTTTGATGTCTTTGGTCCCGTTGTTTACTTGTGAGGGCGGAGTAACTGCTTTGTTTCTTATCTTTTTTTTATTGATCTATTTGTTTTCTCCTTGTTCACTCTCCTACGAGGCTGTGAGCTGGTAGACAATGTTATATTGGATCGTCTGCAGTGCTGAGTGGTGATCGTGTGCAGTGTTTTTTTCACCTGATTGCTGTGAAGCCTTATAAGTGTGCAACCTTCTGGTTCTGGTTATGCGGGTTTGTCCGCCATCCACTAATGTCAGAGTTTAAATATTATATTGTCTACCCTAGGCTATCAGTTTCGTAGAAAGAGAGGGAAAGGATTTTTTTGTTTGTTTGTTTAATAAAGACCGTATATTTTTAGGACTGAGTTTGTTTCATCCTTACGCGGGTGGTTACACTTAGAAAGAAAAGGCAAGTGGGAGACAGGTCTAAAGTTGGGGATTACAGAGGGGTCAAGATGCAGTTTTTTTATGAGGGGCCGAACCATAGCATGTTTGAAGGCAGCTGGAACCCTGAGCTAAGACAAGTGCTTATAAAAGGGTTAGAAAAGAGCCCAACAGAGCTCAGAACTTCCTTCAAAAACTTGGCTGGAATAATATCTAAGGGACAGTTTGTGGGTTTCATGCCACTAACCACCGTAGAAAAAGAAAGCAAAGAAATGGTCTCAAACCGCTCGAATGCAGCAGTCTGTGCCGGAGGAGCGCAGACATCATCAGAAGGCATATTACTATTACAGATATTCTGCCTGAAAGATTCCACTTTATCAGTGAAAAAAGACACAAACTCCTCGCAGGTTGCAGTGG
This sequence comes from Cyprinodon tularosa, assembly GCF_016077235.1. Taxonomy (NCBI): domain Eukaryota; kingdom Metazoa; phylum Chordata; class Actinopteri; order Cyprinodontiformes; family Cyprinodontidae; genus Cyprinodon; species Cyprinodon tularosa. Next base: position 138,981 of record NW_024037884.1, read on the forward strand.
AGATTCATACGTGACTTCCGGCATGTAGACACCCTGTCTACACGCTGCATTGTCTGTGTTGTCAAGTCAGCATAAGGTCACAAATAAGGCAGCACAATTCCTTCCATACTGCCATCAACACCTTTGTTTCTAGATGTTGGAGCTTGGCCTGTTTTCCAGTGTAGTCCTGTTTCTCTGACTGTGACTAACTGGATGTGCTCTCTTCATCCTCTGACATGGGAGCTGGCTCGGAGCTCGTCTGCCTGGCTGTGTGTTTCCTGGACGGGGCCGCCTGTGGAGCTGGTTGACAGTTGCCTTTTGTATCTATGCTTCTTTTTCTATGTCTGCTTCTGTCTCCTTGAACCCCAGTGGGCCTCAGCAGATGGCCGCTCACACTGAGCCTGGTTCTGCTGGAGGTTTCTTCCTGTTCAAAGGGAGTTTTTCCTCTCCACTGTCGCTACAAGCATGCTTAGTGTGAGGGATTGCTGAAGAGTCAATGAGTCGATGCAATGAACTGGTTTTCCTTAGATAGAAAACTTTGAATCAATCTGACTGGATGATCTGGTGAAACGGAAAGTGACCTGAGATGACATGATGTGAATTGGAGCTATAGAAATAAACTGAATAGAATTGAATAGAAATTAATTGAACCCATCAGTGTTTGTCCTTCATCAGGATATGTTATGGTACCGTGGAACCTGCTCCTGACCGGCTTACGTTCCACCCATCAAGGTTACCATGCTGACCAGTTGTGACTTTTGGTCTTTCCATCTCTGCAGTCCAAGTGCAATAATCCAAGTCAGCTACTGTGTAGTCTTTCCTTAGCTCTGCACTCAGCAGATATTTTTATATCTTAAGGAAACAATCCAGGATATTATAACTTTTGTTGTGCTCTTTTGTACCATAACACTTTTTTTCTATTGTCTGTAGTATTTTTATCTTTAATGTCATCTTCCTTTAACTCGCTTTACTCTATAGAAGCTACTGGAACCAGAATTTCCTTGAAGAAGTAATCTCAAAGCATTAATAAAGCTGAGTCTAAGTCTAAAAATGGTTGGAAAGGCTGCAAGGACTTGGAGGAGCTTAGTGAGGTTCCATTGAAGAAATAATGAAATATATGTCTGCTGGTTTCTGCGTTGGATGTTCTGTGTGTTTCTCAAGATGTTCTTTAAAGCTCGGTTCCAGTTCAGCTTGGTGCTGATGTCAAAGTGAGCTCTGAAAGACTGCTCGCTGAACAGGGTGGGACCGTCTGTGTGTAGTTCCCTCCATGGCCGCCAGGTGGAGACAACTTAGACTGAGCCAGAAGCTGCTGCTGCTACTGCTGAGTTACAGCTGCTGAACCAGAGTCCAGCTGGACCCAAAGCCCGGCTTTTCACCAGAACCAGTATGGCTACTTGTTTTGAGCTACCTAACCAGTTAGTTTGGACAGGATGTTCCTGAACCAGAACAACTTTATTTGCCGGGTTTTAACTCGGACTCTGGTTCCACTTTGCTGTGATTGAAGACATTTTGAAGCTTCATGTGCTGGAACTGTGAATTGAATACTTATTTTTTGTTTCTTTGTACCTTATATCAAACAAGTAACTTAATGTTGACAGTTTTAAATGTTCCACTTATAAAGCCGGATAAGCAAGACATTCATTAGGGCTCCCCTCCAGCCTCAGTGCAAAGCTAAAATAATCATCTCTGCTGAAAACATTGATCAATTATCTCTTCTTCTTTTTATAAAACCTTTTTGCTGCTTTTTTTTTTACTACTTTCCTCTTTTGATGCATCTTTATATATTTGTTTCAAATTTTTATCCGTTATTTCTAAATACTGAATAATTTGATGTAAACCTTTTTTTTTTTTTATTGAAAACTTCAAAATTTACAGACAAACATGGCCGCATAGAGTTCGTTTCTTCAAGTCAGGTTACATAGAAAATATAGCCAGAGGGAACATCTCTTCACACAGATTGAAATATATCTATAACATAGACTTGCCATAGAGGGCTGTTAACATAAACATCAAAGACATAAAACCAAATAAATAAACAAAATAGAAATTTATAAAGATAATTTTAAAATAAAAACAATAATATAAATAAAAGAAAATAAGAAAGTATAACATGAGGGGAGAATTCAGTCTTTGTTTTAGCTGTTTACTTCTGTAGGGAAGCGTTTTAGGGTATCATATACACTATATTGCCAAAAGTATTTGCTCACCTGCCTTGACTCACATATGAGCTTAAGTGACATCCCGTTCCTAATCCATAGGGTTCAATATGACGTCGGTCCACCCTTTGCAGCTAGAACAGCTTCAACTCTTCTGGGAAGGCTGTCCACAAGGTTTAGGAGTGTGTTTATGGGAATTTTTGACCATTCTTCCAGAAGCGCATTTGTGAGGTCGCACACTGATGTTGGACGAGAAGGCCTGGCTCTCAGTCTCCGCTCTAATTCATCCCAAAGGTGTTCTATCGGGTTGAGGTCAGGACTCTGTGCAGGCCAGTCAAGTTCATCCACACCAGACTCTGTCATCCATGTCTTTATGGACCTTGCTTTGTGCACTGGTGCACAGTCATGTTGGAAGAGGAAGGGGCCAGCTCCAAACTGTTCCCACAAAGTTGGGAGCATGGAATTGTCCAAAATGTCTTGGTATGCTGAAGCATTCAGAGTTCCTTTCACTGGAACTAAGGGGCCAAGCCCAGCTCCTGAAAAACAACCCCACACCATAATCCCCCCTCCACCAAACTTTACACTTGGCACAATGCAGTCAGACAAGTACCGTTCTCCTGGCAACCGCCAAACCCAGACCCGTCCATCAGATTGCCAGATGGAGAAGCGCGATTCGTCACTCCAGAGAACGCGTCTCCACTGCTCTAGAGTCCAGTGGCGGCGTGCTTTACACCACCGCATCCGACGCTTTGCATTGCACTTGGTGATGTATGGCTTGGATGCAGCTGCTCGACCATGGAAACGCATTCCATGAAGCTCTCTGCGCACTGTTCTTGAGCTAATCTGAAGGCCACATGAAGTTTGGAGGTCTGTAGTGATTGACTCTGCAGAAAGTTGGCGACCTCTTCGCACTATGCGCGTCAGCATCCGCTGACCCCGCTCCGTCAGTTTACGTGGCCTACCACTTCGTGGCTGAGTTGCTGTCGTTCCCAAACACTTCCATTTTCTTATAATACAGCTGACAGTTGACTGTGGAATATTTAGGAGCGAGGAAATTTCACGACTGGATTTGTTGCACAGGTGGCATCCTATCACAGTTCCACGCTGGAATTCACTGAGCTCCTGAGAGCGACCCATTCTTTCACAAATGTTTGTAAAAACAGTCTGCATGCCTAGGTGCTTGAATTTATACACCTGTGGCCATGGAAGTGATTGGAACACCTGATTCCAATAATTTGGATGGGTGAGCAAATACTTTTGGCAATATAGTGTATTTTTTGTGCTTTAGGACCTTTCAGAAACTTTAATGATTTTATATATAGCTTTAACTCGTTTAAAAAAACAACAAGTTTGGGGGATGATTTGACAATTCTACATCTATGAATGAAAAATTTAGCTAGATATACAATCGTATTAATACAGAGCTCATCAGTTTTACTTTGCAATATTAGATATCGTCCCTGGAGGTAACGGTTGGGAATGAAAATTGTTGTTGTTTAATATGCAGATCACTCCAAAATGTTTGCACCACTGAATATGAGAAGAAAACACGGTCCGTAGTTTCCATGTCATTTTCACAGAACTACATGTGTTATCATCTATTGCAAAGCGAAGTCTCAATAATTCTTTAGAGGCGTAAATGTTGTTCATTATTAGGAAGTGCTAGAAACATTGTTCTTAGTTTAGTTATTGAGCTTTTATCACATTTTTGTAGGATGTTATTTTTATTTTGTCTTTCAGGGTAAATGTAATTTGATGTAAACCTCCACAGCAGTGAAGAGGACCCACCCCCAATATGACGTCAGTAGACGCCGCTAAACGTACTGACGTATGACGCTATCGCGCATGCGCGGCGATCAATCCGGAAGTAAACAAGCAGCAGCGTGAAGCGTGGCCGCGCAGGTCGAAGGTAAGAAAAAGTTTGTTCTAAAGTTGCTGTTAGTGAAGCAGCAGCAGGAAGCGAAGCGTTTCATGTTTATTCCATCATTGAAGGTGGAGGGAGACCGGAACTAGAGCCTAAATTACTGAAAGGAGGAAGAAGCTGATGGAGGCGGTGGGCATTGCAGGGCCTCCGACCTCCAGATGCTAGAACAGGGGTCTGCAACCTGCGGCTCCAGAGCCACATGTGGCTCCTTGGATCCTCTCCAGCGGCTCTTAAAATGTATATAAAAAGCTAAATAATGTACTCTAATAAATACCAGTATTAAAAGCTTTTGTGTTTTTTTATAAGATGGAAAAGAATGATATTAAAAAAAACAGAAATATGTTTTAAGAGCCATCTTTCTTTGAATTAGCGTGGAAATTATGTGTTTTAATATTATTTTAAAAGCTAAAAATACATAAATTTCCTTCACCAGCTAATTAAAAATTTTTTTTTAAAGACATGTATTTTGCGGCTCTAAAAAACTTTGACTTGGTCGTACTCGAAGCAAAATGGCTCTTTGGATATGAAAGGTTGCAGACCCCTGTGCTAGAAGATGAAATAATGAGAAATCTAACATGCTGAGATGATCATAGACTTCCAGGCTTTTCTACCGTTTAGTTTGGATAAAAGAACATTTCTCCTAAAATATCTAAGATACAACTACCTCCCTAATGTTCATTTATCAGGCTGCTTTTGCTCTGAGCTCCAAAATAAATCTTAATTAGCATTTCTAGTAGTTAATCAACCATTCTGGAGGACCATGTGCATCCAATGGTTCAAACATTGTATCCTGAAGGAGGCGCTGTGTATCAGGATGGCAATGCACCAATACACACAGCAAGACTGGTGGAAGATTGGTTTGATGAACATCTCCCATGGCCTGCAGTCACCAGATCTAAATATTATTGAGCCACTTTGGGGTGTTTTGGAGGAGCGAGTCAGGAAACATTCTTCACATTGTGACCCGGCCACTATCCTGCTGGTGGAGGAGAATGGCTTAAAATCCCTCTGACCGCTGTGCAGGACTTGTATATATCATTCCCAAGACGAACTGATGCTGTATCGGCTGCAAAAGGAGGCCTTACACCACACTAATAAATTATTGAGGTCTAAAACCAGGTGTTTCAGTTTCATTGTCCAACCCCTGTGTGTGTATATATATATATATATATATATTAGGAGTGGAACGGTTCACAAAATCCATGGTTCGGTTCGATTCACGGTTTCTGGTCACGGTTTTCGGTTCGGTTCGATACATGTTGATTTTTACACCGAAATCCCATAAAAATTTATGGAATTAATGAAAAAATCACCCAAAAAATAATGGATTGTAATTATTTTAAATGATCCGCGGAAACCCTGGATCATTTCCGTATGTTTTGCTGCTTTGAATGTAATCATCTGGCGCATGCCCTCTACCATCTCCAAGGGACTCAGAGCGGAGCGGACGAAGCCACAGTGGGGGCTGTAGGCTTTGCTTTGAGCAGCCGGTCTGGAGCGCAGCGGGGCGGAGCGGCGGTTGCTGGCGGAGTATGTGGGATTTCGGGGTTAGCATGACATGTTGGTCGTGTTGCACAATGCTTGCACACTGTTGCACTTTTATCCACAGCTTTCTTTCCGCCGTCATCGTAGGTCCCTCTAAATGCAAAGTGGTCCCATACATCAGACCTATAAAGTTCCAACTCCTGTTCTTTCCCACTCGCCATACCCACACAATTCTCCACAACTACTGATTTTTTCCTACTACACCCGGCGATTACCCTCCAGAGCAGAAGGTGGCGGTACTGCGACCAAAGCCAACCACCAGTAGTAAACAAGAAGAAGAAGAAGCGAAGCAGCGTAGCCGGGTGTATATATGTGTATATATACATATATATATATATATATATGTATATATATATATATATATATGTATATATACATATATATATATGTATATATATATATATATATATATATATATATATATACATATATATATATATATATACATATATATATATATACACTATATTGCCAAAAGTATTTGCTCACCCATCCAAATTATTGGAATCAGGTGTTCCAATCACTTCCATGGCCACAGGTGTATAAATTCAAGCACCTAGGCATGCAGACTGTTTTTACAAACATTTGTGAAAGAATGGGTCGCTCTCAGGAGCTCAGTGAATTCCAGCGTGGAACTGTGATAGGATGCCACCTGTGCAACAAATCCAGTCGTGAAATATCCTCGCTCCTAAATATTCCACAGTCAACTGTCAGCTGTATTATAAGAAAATGGAAGTGTTTGGGAACGACAGCAACTCAGCCACGAAGTGGTAGGCCACGTAAACTGACGGAGCGGGGTCAGCGGATGCTGACGCGCATAGTGCGAAGAGGTCGCCAACTTTCTGCAGAGTCAATCACTACAGACCTCCAAACTTCATGTAGCTCAAGAACAGTGCGCAGAGAGCTTCATGGAATGGGTTTCCATGGGCGAGCAGCTGCATCCAAGCCATACATCACCAAGTGCAATGCAAAGCGTCGGATGCGGTGGTGTAAAGCACGCCGCCACTGGACTCTAGAGCAGTGGAGACGCGTTCTCTGGAGTGACGAATCGCGCTTCTCCATCTGGCAATCTGATGGACGGGTCTGGGTTTGGCGGTTGCCAGGAGAACGGTACTTGTCTGACTGCATTGTGCCAAGTGTAAAGTTTGGTGGAGGGGGGATTATGGTGTGGGGTTGTTTTTCAGGAGCTGGGCTTGGCCCCTTAGTTCCAGTGAAAGGAACTCTGAATGCTTCAGCATACCAAGACATTTTGGACAATTCCATGCTCCCAACTTTGTGGGAACAGTTTGGAGCTGGCCCCTTCCTCTTCCAACATGACTGTGCACCAGTGCACAAAGCAAGGTCCATAAAGACATGGATGACAGAGTCTGGTGTGGATGAACTTGACTGGCCTGCACAGAGTCCTGACCTCAACCCGATAGAACACCTTTGGGATGAATTAGAGCGGAGACTGAGAGCCAGGCCTTCTCGTCCAACATCAGTGTGCGACCTCACAAATGCGCTTCTGGAAGAATGGTCAAAAATTCCCATAAACACACTCCTAAACCTTGTGGACAGCCTTCCCAGAAGAGTTGAAGCTGTTCTAGCTGCAAAGGGTGGACCGACGTCATATTGAACCCTATGGATTAGGAACGGGATGTCACTTAAGCTCATATGTGAGTCAAGGCAGGTGAGCAAATACTTTTGGCAATATAGTGTATGTATATACATATATATATATATATATATGTATATATATATATATGTATATATATATATATATATGTATATATATATATATATATATATATATATATATATATACATATATATGTATATATATATATATGTATATATATATATATATATATATACATATATATACATATATATGTATATATATATATATGTATATATATATATATATATATATATACATATATATATATATATATATATATATATATATGTATATATATATATATATACATATACATATATATACATATATATATATATATATATATATATATATATATATATGTATATATATATATATATATATGTATATATATATATATATATGTATATATATATATATATATATATATATATACATACTAGGGTTGTCAAAAGTATCGATACTGAAACGTTGTATCCGGATACAATACTCGTTTTTAAAAGTATCGATACAGTGCTACCACCACTGGAACCTAAGTAGTCATTCATCTAAAGTGCAGAATAGAGGACAATGCACTTTCTGTGTGATTGAATAATTCTACGCACTTTTCAGTTTCAGAATTTTTTTTTGTAAGAGGTGCAGCTGCTGAGAATTATTTTTGTTTCTTAACCGGTTTGGCTAGTGTCATTGTTATGTGTGCAAAGCATAGCCAAGGAGGGAACACTAAATTTTAATTTTATAAGTTTTTTATCAAGCTTGCTTAATATTGTGCACAGTATACAACCTCAAAATATTGTTCTTATTGTTTATTGTATTTATTTATAGTATTTCATTTATTAATGAAAATATTTCTGTAGAATTTTGGAGGCTTTGTTCTTATCCTTGTGATATCGAAAATGGTATCGAGTATCGAATATTTTCGTTAGTATCGGTATCGAGTTGAAAAGTTTAGTATCGTGATAACCCTAATATATACAGAGAGAGAGTTTTGCCTGTGTCTAAAAAGTTTAGGTTCAGGTTTTTTTTAATGCTTTAATCCCTGCTTATGTACAGGTTGTCTCCCAGAGGAGGTTGGATGTCTTCTTATCTGTTTCTTCTGAAGACTCTAGAAGCCCCAGAAAGAAGATGAAGAGGAACTATGAGAACCTGGAAGAACATCCAGCTGTCAGCATGCGAGACGCACCTGATGGCAGTAAGAAGAAGAAGAAGAAGCAGAGCTGGGACTGTGATGATGGACTGCCTTGGAGGCGAAATCAGGCAG